>NW_024514764.1:3929323-4010525 GCF_017590135.1 Pyrgilauda ruficollis | reverse complement strand
TATATATATATATATATATATATATACATATACACAGCTGCAGTAGGGAGTCTTAGAAGAAATAGAGTTTATTGGTAGAACATTTTGATGACTAAGGGACAAAAATTCCCTGTCCCTGATAAAGTGGAGTGGGGAGGGGCACATGGCAAGCAATAGATAGACAAATCAGAACACATTCATGTCAGAAAGATGCCTCAAGCCCCTGGTAAATGAAAATTCTTATTCTAAATCTTACCATCTAATAATAACCAATTTTAGATCAGCATTAATATTATACTAGACCACCTAGAATGTAAATTTATAGTACTTTATTCAGACAATATAAATGGAATAAGATGTAATCAGTAATTATGCAAGTTCATCCAGAAGGCAGCTAGAAAATGCTATTTCCTTCACCGAGCAGTGAAAATTAAAAACCACAGGAGTGTCAGGAACAAGATGTCTCAGACTTGCCAGAAATTAACAGAAAGATATGTTTATCTCCAGCGGATGTGACAAATTTTGAAGTCATTTCAGCCTTAGTACAACTCTGCTGAGGGCTGATTTTTCCCTTCAAACTCAAACTAGTTTTATAATTCTTCTATGTGCTATCTGATAAAGAACTATGTCAGTATTTCTGCTTTTACTGGAAACCTGGTCCCTGCGGTCAGGGTCTGTTCCACAAGAGTTTCCTCTCCAGCCAACGTGATGGTCTGGTTGATTAAGTCACCGAGTCAGCTTTCACCAGTGTTTCTAATAGGAAACAGCATTATGTTATAGTTTCCAGGAAAAGTACCATCTGTGCCTCCTGCCAGTCTCTGCAACTGGCACCAAAAGATCTCTGGGGAATGTTTCTGTGCTGCCAAATTTCAGCAGAGTTCTCTGCCACAAGCCCTGAGCATGGGTGAAGCTGACAAACAGCAGGGGAAGATAAGAGCTGCTGTTTCCACCCTGCCAGCTCACCGGGCCAACTCATTTACACAGTAATTCCAGCACAGTCCGTGCACCTTTGACACTCTCTTCCTGGAATGAATTCAGTCAGCAAAGCCCAGAATTGCCATAATTTGAATTAATTTTGATTGGCGAGAATCTGCCTTCTTTCCTGGAGTGATGCTGATTTACATGAACCAGAAGTACAAACATTCCTTACCTGGAACCTGGGCAATTCCAAAATGCTGGAAATGCAGAGATCCAGGCACCTGCTATCTTGTAAGGTGCAAATGACTTGTTTGCACTTATTAAAGACATCACCTAAACAAGGAATTTTATCATAAAACTGTCTTTTAGATTATCTCAAATATTAAAAAGGCCTCAGCAGAAGTTTCTACGATATGATGATCTTTACATAAAAAAACAGGAACAAGTAAGTTTCATTAATTTTTTCCCCCAAACCAGTCTTAACTGACCTGTTGCTCTACAGTTTAAGTGGCTGTAGGTACTGGGGCAAAACTCCTTATATTTAAACACTGATGACTGCAAGTTAGGAAAAATTTATTAAAGAAATCACCCACTGAGTCTATTAAGTTCCTGAAGTCAGAATAAATGAATGAAATATTTTCATTAAAAACAGTGGGATAAAGTGTCTGCTAAATCCCAGCTGCTCTGAACATCAACATCACAACAGCAAAGGTGCCTTCTGAAGGTGTCTGCAACCCTTGTTAAATCTACTGAGTTGTAATACTTCATACGAAAATAATCTGCAACTTACATTGTTTTAAACTGAAGTAAATTATTTGCTTGTGTGCTCTCCCAGAAACTGACATTTTCTGTATTTTTTAATTAATTCTTTAGGTTTCTGTGGCTCACCAGTTACAAGCACACTGAAAATTCTCACAAAGGTTAATTTTTTTTTTTAGAAGTTTGCTTTCAGTGAAGCAGTTAAAAGAATTAATACCTATACATAACAGCTTTCAGTGATCTTGACACTGAATGCTATTTAAGGTTGCTGCTACATAGTTTTAAAGTGGGATAGCTACATCAAAATCAGCTTCCAAGTGCTCTGAAACCATGGGGCAGAACTGCAGCAGTGCTAACTGGCTGTTCAGCACTCTGAATGGCGCCATCTACTCTGCTGATGCTTAAAAGCTGTCACTTCTTGTATTCCAACTGGTCAACTTTATAAAATCCAGAACTGGAAGTACCTTACGTAAGCTGATTTTCTAATACTACATTCATTCTAATTATTCCTGCTATTTAATACACCGTAAGTTCCTGGAAGTTAATGTGAATACTAGGAAAATGACTCAGGTTTTGTTTTGCATATAACTTAATCTTTTTTAAAAGCATTATTTAGTGGGTATTAAAGCATCTCCAAATTGTATCTCATGTCAGGATCCCTGGCAGCAAAGGCCTGTAGGTAGATGAAACAGGTAATCACTGTGTATATTCATTCTGCCTGATGAAATCCTCACCTTTAGAACCGCCCAAAAGTAAGGTGTTTCACTTTTTGCAGTGATGAAATCTTTAAGTATTAAAAGCCGCACTGTTCACTCTGTAGTGAATTCTTTCTCGCTGCACAGAAACATTAAAAAAGAAACGATATGTCATGTTTTCCATATAGAAACTGTTACAGAATTCAGTGATAAAGCTAAGTCAGGAAGGGGTGGAGCAGCACCATCAGTGCCACTCATCCATGCTGGGACAGGGCGAGCTTAACAAAACAAGGCTGAGTTTATGGAGTTAACCCGTGCAGAGCCCCTGGTGCAGCTGTTCCCCAGCAGCTGCCAGGAGGGCACAGCCACTGGCAGCCCAGCTCCCACAGAGGCTGCACTGCAAAGAAATGAACAGCACAGAAAGGCAGGGTTTATCTGGAGAGGCAGATGTGCCTGGCAGATAGCATCTGTGTCTGAACAAGGGACTCCTTCCACACAAATCTTTAGGGGCTGCAGTGCTGGGCTGTCTCCTCTCCACAGAACTTCTGCCCCATGGTAGTTGGTTATTACAACCTTCCAGAGCACCATGACACTGCCACTCTCCAGCAGATCTAAAGGGCTCTTAAACACACCATTTAGCAGTTTTGATCCTTGTTTCCAGAGTAGCTGATCTTTTTTGTCTTCCTTTATTGGAGTAAATTGTCTCATAAGCTTTAAGCTGCTTAGAAATTGAGAGGGAGAAAGAGAAACTAAAGCAAATACAATTATTAATTTCTGATGGATACACACGTTGTTCTGAGCAGCCTCTATGAACTCTAAAAACAGAAGAAACAGTTCTAACCTATTAGAGAATATACACATCCTAAAAAAATGTTGCCATACCCTAAAATCCAGTTTTCCTCCTTCCAAGCAAAAAGCCCATCTGAACTCATTTCTTGATGCTTAGTTTCCCATGGCAGCAATTTGCAGGCTTACTTTTGATATGGCCTTATATGAACTCAGATTCCCAAGGAGCTGAACAATCTAAACAGAAATCAAATGTGCAGCTGACATTGCTAACAATACATTAATAATTTTACATATTATTTATACATTTAGTAATAACAATGATAAATAACAACAACAAAAGGTCAAAACAGGAGGGAAAAAGCATCTATTTAGCAGGTTGCCAAGAGGCCAGGGCAGTAAGCCGATTATCATGGCACAAGTGGGATCTGAATCACCAGGTAGCTGCTAAGCAAATGATTCACCACAAATATGGTGCTGCTTACAGAATGAGAGGATAAACAAATGAGACAGGGATTGCCAACATCTGTGGAACAATAACAAAGGTCACCCACCCACAGGAAGGAACTCTGAAGATAACATATATTCAGAATTTCTGGAAAAGCAGAGTGAGCAACCTCAAAAGGCGACCAATGCAAAATGCAAAGATCAATTTCAGGAACATGGGTATCTCTGTACTCGTGCCACATGAAACAGAAACACACCCTTACAGTTCTTGAGAATGTAATCTTTATTGCTGATTCAAAATACCAAAGAACAGCCTGAGATATCCCACAGGAAAGTCACAAAGTAGAAGTGAAAGTGTGTCATGCTTGGAAGCCCTGTCATCATTTGGATGTGATACTGTGTGTGTGTCATATGAACAAATAATGATGGGAGATGCAATGTTAATTGTAAGGGAGTCATCAGGGAGAGATAAAGAGGAAAACACTGGCCAAGCAGATAGGAAACTCAAGGAGTATTTTAAGAAATCAGGAGTATTTTAAGAAATCAGGAAATGTACATAAGAATTTATGCATGGACAGAAGAAATGTTAAAGGAAGAACATTGGTTCAAGGGAAGGCAATTGCCTATAGAGCTGGAAATGGGTTCACAGCACTTAAATTGTGCAGAATCAAGTGGGAGTAGGCAGGAGTTGGGTTTATTTTAATTATTAATTATTGTTATGCTGCTACTAAAGCAAATTATTTAGCAAAGGGAAAAGGTTTAGATAACCAAAACCTGAGCCTAATGAAAGGTGAAATCACCACGACCAGAAGGTTGGGTGACTGCTCTTCCAGGAGCTGACTTGCCATGAGTGGCAAACCCCTTGTTCCCTCTCTTTCAACTGACCTACTCTTGCTTTTTGATTTGTACTTTTTAAAATATCCAACATAGGCTTATTACATTCAATGCTACTTTGTATCAGTCGTCCCTGTTGTTTGATCGTGCCTTCTTTCACCTTACATTGCACTGAATTAACCACATTATAAATGGAACCAGTATCAATTATGAACTTCCCCTGCCAAACTGGTCAATGGTTGCACCACAAAGACATAAATGACAGGGTTGGAAGGGGCCTGTTTTTCAGCCCAGCCCCCAGTATCAAGCAGGATTTTCTTCTCCACTCATGTTAAAAGCATTTTATCTGAGCTGTATCATTACATTATGTACAGCAGCAACTCAGCAACCGCATGAGGGAAGTATCCGACAAAACCTACTTGCTTGCACTGCTGCATTTTTCCCCCCTCACATCTAACCTGAGCTATTTAGTTTTATTTTTCTGTATATCCAGCCTAGAAGTCATTTGCTAATCCCTATGGTATGTATATAAGCTAGTAAGCCTAAAGAAATGTCATGTTACCCAGCCTGAGAGGGAACAGCAATGTGACACTTCACTCTCCAGCACTTGAGAATTCAGTGTGTTCCCCTTGATGTACAGCTAATTGTAGGTTTCTAATTTTCCAAAAATATTGATTATCCATTATTTATAGTTTTAAGAACTAATCCATAAGTAATATTCAGCTTGTCCCTTTCAAAAAGCACCTTTCAAGCCCTGATGAGGAGTTGACAGTCTACTAAGTCATGGTTTGTATACACATACAGCACTTCTGGCCATGATTTTTAGTTTGCTCAGTCTAGATCTGAAGCAAATGTGTGCTGCCCAGCAAAGCTCTGTGTAGGGCCCAGCCTTCCCCTAGGCAGCACCAGGTTTCAGTCTGTAGGATTTGAGATCCTGTGGGAACTCAAGTGGACGTGACAAAAGTACAAGTGTTTGGCATGTTTAGAGACTTACCTTGTTGGCAACAGCTTTATTAGCTATGGATTTTACCAGCTATTAGTTTATAATGATACCACAGCTTGTGAAAACACACTGAGAGGTCAGAAAAACCAGGTAAGAGCTACGTCACAGACAGATGATAATAGAGCAAGTAGGAAAACCATGTGCTGTATAAACAGAAAAATCTGCAGAGAAAAGAGACAGTGCTGCAGCTGGATGAAGGGTTGGTTTTTAAGTCAAATAAAATAATCCGAGCGTAGAATGGTCACGCTTCTAACTCTTACCCAACCTGCTCTGCAACTTAGTGCTGCATTATGAATGGAAATGCCTGAAAAAGCCTGACTGCAGCTATGGACTCTATAATACAACTGAGCAGAACTTCATTTTTTTCTCATTATTTAGAGTTCATTTTATGGCTCTTTTCTAAAATAATCTTTGCCACCAAGTGCTGTCAACTTCTTGTGCTGTGTTGCAAGAAGTTTTTTCTCAAGTACTTCACGGACATTGTTATCAAAATAAAACCGCCTTCAGCTTTAATGGAGTGTAAGGGAACTGGCTTTTGGCCAAGTATGAGCACTCTAAAAGTGCTTCTACATGAATACCTTTCCTACTTTGCTGTTTCCCTGGTGAATTTAGGATGATTAAAGTCCTTCTAAAGTTCTGAAGCACCAAAAATGTGATGCCACCGTTTGTAACATGGAGTTATCCACAGTGCACACACAATTGTCTGTGGACTATCTATCAAACAGGAACAGGGGAATCTTCTGCTTTTGGAAGCTGCAGTGATTTTACAATATTTGTAATGAACATGTAAATACAAGCTGTGGTCAGACAGAGTAACTCAAGACAAACGGGATGACGTTTTTAGACTTCACAGAACACTCGGAGTTGGAAGGGACCCACAAGGATCTAGTCCAAATAAATGGCCCATATGGAGATCAAACCACAACATTGGTGTTAGCATTGTGCTCTAAACAACTGAGCTAATCTCAGATTTAGTGTTTTTCCGGTATTTATTTCATTATTTTTCCAATATGGGATGCTACATTGGTGTTTATTTGCTATGGAATAAAGCGTCATAATTTCTAAATATAAGACAAATTATTTTGAAAAAGGCAGCTCTCTGTTTTGCTTGGTGGTATCAGTTGGAAACATACTTCAAAGGTAGTCCCTTTTCATTAGTCTGAGGCGTTTCCATATAAACAACAGAACAACCACAGGAAAAAATTCATTATGGGATAAATTATCAATCTGCAGTTCAAAAGCTCTTTCAAGAAGTGATCCATTTTAAAGTTGTGGAAAATATAAACATTCTCATCCATTAACTGCAAGTGACATGCAAATATCCTTGAGATTAATCAACTTTTTTTTAAAGTAAACAGAAGGGAACTCAAAACACCACACAAAATTAGGATTATGTTGTAACATCTTTTTACAACATCGAAACAATCTCCAAATTCAAAGTAAATGCTCAGAAACTTTTCTTCCTACCTTGTTTTAAAAGCTGGCTTATGTTTGCCAGCACCACAAGCACCTGTGCACTTTGTAGTAAGGGAATTTTTAAATACTGATTGTTCAGGATATATGGCCTATGAAAATGAAACCTCAAAGCTACATATTCTCATCCCGAGTTCAAAATAAAACCCACGCTCTTGAGTGAAGGCTGTTGACAGCACTTGCAGGGAATGGCACGGGCTCTGCAGCAGCCCTGCAGAACCCCAGCACCGATGACAAAACCATAACAAACCTGCACGCCCATGGATTTTAAGCAGTAAATCCGAAACCCAGGGGACTACAAAGCGAGCTGAATCCAACAGCTCCGAGCACAACCTCTCACTTCTTGAAACTGGCTGTAAACAGGGGAAGGGAGGGGCCAGGCGCCTGCCAAGCCAAGCAGAAACTTGTGAGTAACTTAGAGAGGCAAAACAAGTGCAGCGCAGGCAGCGGCTCCCATTGCGGAGCCGGGCGCTCGCCGGGCCAGCACCATGACCCCCGGGAGAGCCACGCCGGGGCCTGCCGGCCGCCTCGGTGCCTCGGCAGGGCGGCTCGGGGCAGCGGCACACGGGAATTAAAGGTGAGAGGCTGCGGAGCGCGGCGGGCGGGACGCGCCGTGCCGCTGCCCGGCAGGCGGGGGCTGCGCGATCCCGGGCTGAGAACGGAGGATCCGGGCAGCGCCGGGGCCGCCGGAGCCGGGGCACCGTAAACAAGAGGCTGCTGCAGCCTGCACTTATGCAACAGAGGCGAGCTGGGGCTGCGGGGCTGGGGCCAGCGCGGGCCGGGCGAGCCGCGCTGCTGAGCGCTCACTCGGAGGAGAGAGCCGGGCACGGCTCAGCCGCCCTGGGGACGGCAAAAGGCACGGCGGGCAGGGAATGCTGAGCCTCCCACGGCGGGCAGGGAATGCTGAGCCTCCCACGGCGGGCAGGGAATGCTGAGCCTCCCACGGCGGGCAGGGAATGCGGAGCGGGGCCTGCACCGCACAGAGAACAGGTTCAGTGCCTTCAGCATGCAGCACGGGAGATTGCGGCTTCAGCCGCAGAAATGCCTCCCTCACCTGGGAACTTGAAAGTCATCAAGAAGATTTTTTTTTTTTTTCCGAGGAAATATTTTAATTTTGGGGTTTGTTTTTGCTCATTTCAGAGGTGAATATTGTCACTTTCCTAAGATTACCGTTTAACAGAATGAATCGCCTGCCATTTCTATCATTAAAACAGAATTGTCGTGTTTAACCGCACTTGGAGGACATAAAGAAAGAATAAGGGTAATGACTAAAACCATTTGTGAAACCAGACATCCCCCTGCTCTGTAAATACAAAGCCTAGTAGCAAAGACTGTTGATCTTCTGAGACAATATACAGGCAAGTTATTCAGTGGCTGATGTAATTCAGTCTGGAGTAATCAAAGCTACATGCTTAAGGATAAACCTACATAATGGAATTACGTGATTGTATCCATGCCTGTGCTTAGTCACCTCTGCACTCACCAGAATGCATATATTTGCAATATCTAGTTACAGTCTGCTGCTTGGCTTGAATCGAGTCATAACAGTTCAATGAGATGTAGTTTTGGTTCCCTTCAATTGCGAAAAAAACAGCTTTTCTTTTTCTTTCTTAAAATCCTAAACCAAACAGATGCTTCCTGAAAACAAATGGAGTTGTTCTCAGTGCTCGAAAATAGAATGAGGATAGAAAAACAACATAAAGATATGATGTGGTCCACTCAACACAACAGTATAGCTGAAGAAGTGATGTGAGAAAATGAACCAAAAAAAGTCAAATACTCCCTTAAAGGTGAAAACAGCCTTTGAAAACAATAGAACTTCTGGTGCAGCCACAGAAGCCACTTCTCTGAGGAAATCCAGCATGGGACAGTGGAATCAAAATTTGTTTGCCCAGCTAAAATTACTGTATTTTTAGTCTGATTTTTGGCTCAGCTTATGTTATTTAGAAGAAAAATGCACACAAAACAACTGCAGTGAGAAATAAAACATGGAAGTTGACAGAATTTTGGGACAAATTTTGTACTATGGCTGAAGAGTCAAAGGATTAGCACCAGGGAGATGCAGTCACGTACCCGTATGCTCACAGACCCCACACGGTATAATTTAGCCATCTGGTTCATGGAGTACAGCATGTTGTCTAGTAGCATTCATTTTCATTGCACAATGTTTATTGTGGATTGATTAAATCTTGCTCTCCCTCTGGAAAGAATCCAGATACAAAGTGCACTTACACCTTGCTATAGGTGCTGACAGAGGAGCACACAAAACCACGGGAGTGTGTGACAGGCAGAGTACGTGACATGGGCAGTCACCTGCTGCAGCAGCTCTGCACTGCCCCTGAGAAGGGCTGCCATCCACAACAGCCACGGTGTTAAGGCTCTGCCTGTTTTGAGTTGTACTTCAGAGATTATTTCTCATTCCTGCATTTTGGAAAGCGACTTTACACAACGGCTTTGAAGTTCACTTGGTTTCAGTTAAAATGCTATCTCTGCTGACGATAAAGCAAAGATGGCTGGGCCACAACTGCTGATAGTAGCATACTTTTTAAAGAATTCGAGCTATTTTGAGAGGAAATGATAGCTGATTCTGGCCTATTGGAAAGTCAGGCTGCCCTGATATTAGGTTCCCTGGACTACAGAGGTCCATTGTTTTTTTTTGAAATGAAATGGTTGTAAGGTTGGAAGTCTGAATACAAACTGACCTATTTAAAAAAAAAAAAAAAAAAACAACAAAACCCACAACAAAACCAACCCCCCCTTACACCTCATTTCCCAGTAACCTCTAGTCTTTGTCCATTTTATCAGTGATCCAATACACATCCACCATAGAGCCTTGGATATGCCTCCCAAGAAACTTTTTTTTTAAGGTAAAGCTTATTTAAGATGTTAGGAGATCTCTATTTCCCATCATACTGTGAAGATTTGTGCTTCAGTTTATATCCTTCCACTCTTCAGTAGTTACCCTTATGTATCTTCAGTATTTTCAGTCGCCCTTATGTATCTTCAGTAGTTACCCTTATGTATTTTTAGCTATATACAAGATACCGTTTGACAATTTTTAAAGTATTCATATATACATCAGTACTTAATGATAGTTTACAATTTACTTCTGTTGAGTGTCCTTTATCAACTAATTTGCCACTAGTTTCATTTAAATCAAAACTGCAGAACATCTATCAGTCTAATGAAATTTTGAACAACTGTTTACTTTCTTCTAGACTAACACCAGTTATGTGATGTGTATAATCTTGAAGTTCAAAATGTTTTCTTCACAGTACTTTCCATTTAATTTCCAATGTAATATTTTAGCAACACTTTCATTATTTCTCTCTCTACAGAAAAGCTGGTAACCAGCAAAGAAGACACAAAAGCTAAAATCACTATGTGGAGCTGTGAAGCCTTAATCAACAGTACTGAGAACAGTGAGGACCAGCATCTCTGCCATGACTTCGACCTTGTGCTTTCCATCTTTTCCCTTCTCTACCTCATTATATGTTTCCCAATTGGCCTTTGTTACAATGGCCTGCTGGTCCTAGTTAACCTCTACAACAAAGCTACTATGACTATGCCAGATGTTTACTTTGTCAACATTGCCATTGCCGGCCTCATCATCAACACTCTGGCACCAATGTACCTGCTGGGTCTTGCCAATACAAAATGGGCCATCTGGAATTCCAGCAATGAAGTTTATATTACCTTCCTTATTTTATTCAACGTCTCCTCCTTAGTTACCATGTACTCTACCACGCTGCTCAGTCTGGACTACTACATCGAACGTGCCCTGCCCAGGACTTACATGTCCAGTGTGTACAACACCAAACACGTCTGCGGGTTCATCTGGGGCGGGGCCATGCTCACAAGCTTTTCATCTCTCCTGTTCTACGTCTGCAACCACGTGTCCACCAAAATAATCGAGTGTTCCAAGATGCAGAACCAGGAAGCGGCAGATGCCATCATGGTGTTCATCGGGTACGTTGTTCCCGCCGTCGCCGTTCTCTACGCGCTGACGCTGATCCTGCGGATACGCAAGGAGGCCACGCCACTGGATCAGGACACTGGGCGCTTGGATCCATCAGTGCACAGGCTTCTGATTGCCACAGTCTGCACACAGTTCACCCTGTGGACGCCCTATTACATTATTCTCTTGGTAAGCACGTTTACTAACCTACGAGGAAGAATTCCAGATGTAAATTCCATTCAAATATTACACTTCGCTACGATTTTGTCAAAATTCCTGGCTTTCTCCAGCAGCTTTGTCATGCCTCTGCTCTACAGATACATTAACAAAAACTTTCCCAACAAATTACGACGTTTGCTTAAAAAGATACACTGTGGGAACCAGGGGTGTTCTCACGAACGCACAGTGGTCCAGCAGGTCATGACATAGGTGTGACACAACCCCTGGTGCTCAGTGCTGGGACTGTGACGCTGCTGTGGTGGCACTCAGAGACGTGTGAGAGTCCCAGCCAAGAGGCTGGAAGGAGCTTCTATTGCAGTTGAATGCAACAGTCTTAATTTTCCAGTAGTTGTTTGCTGAAGTGGTGTGAGGCTCTGGCCTGTGTGCTGCATTACCTGTGACATCGGATACCTTCATGCACTGAACTGCTGACAGAGGATAATCTCTGTTTTCATGGCTCTGATCTTCCTGTCTGAAGAAATCGCTAAGCAGTTTATTGAAGTCTTGACTGAAGACACAGCACCTTGTATCTTGTATAGAAAAAGGTATTACCTTGTTTTCTGTACAAAGAAGTGATAGTGCTATCCTTGATGAAGTAAATAGCATTTTTCAATGAAGATTATATAGTTGATCTTTACTGAAGATCATATTACCCAATTATACATGTCCAAATAGTAAATGTTAATTATAAATTAAATTATTTAATTTCTTTCTCCATCACTGATTCCCCTCTAAAAGGAGCCTAATTTACTTTTTCCAGAAATTGTTTTCTCACACAAACTAACCTGTTTTAACATTTATGGCAAACTGATTTTTCTTTTAGCTACAACAAATAACAAAAACATGTTTTAATTTTCCAGTACTTTGTTTGTATCCTAAAACATTTCAGGAATTCAGAAATATTTATTAACTAATTCTGACGGAACTCAGAGATGTTTGTTCCACATACTAAAATGAAGGACACAGTGGTTTACAAAGTTAAAACAGAATTTAACTAGCAAAGATTGTCTAGCTAAGTGTTATGGTCCACATATGTTCATGTAACAAGAGTAATTATCTTAAAAAATAAATATGTTTATGATTAACATTTTGTATTTTCAAGGGATATGTTTGCAACAAATAAATTAATCTCCCTTTAATCTAAGACATCACTGGAGGTTTGGAAACCATAAAAAATTCCTTAGGAATTCCATAGGAATTCCAGTCAGCATCAGCTCTTTGCTGACCTCTCAAAAAAGCCTTCCATTGGGATTCTTGGATACATAGTAAAGAATTTTACTGATTATATGAAATACATGAGAAACACAGACATGCTGCAGGAAGCACATAAACAGCTACAACAAGATACAGAACACTGACCCAAAAACTACCTGTTCCTGTGCTACTGTTGCATTAATGACAGGAGGGGACAGGAGGGGGTGCAAGTGGAGCTGATATTCTCCCACTGGTGTGGAGCCCCAAGACATTTTTGTCACTTGATACATGCTACAGCATCATTTTATTGCTTAATCTGTGACAGCACAACTCAAATTCCACATGACATCATTACAAAAATGTGACTTTTCAAGCTTCTGGTATAGAAAAAAAAATATGGAGCAAGACCAGAACTGAACCTTTCCCATTGCTTAGAGCACAATCTTGTCTGACAACTGGTCCTAGTCTGTCAGCAGAGACACATACTGAAGTTCTATGTGAAAAGAAATTTCTGAGGAACAGACCTTTTAAATCTTTTTCCATCAAGAAATTTCTTCCCTTAGTCATCTTTGCTTATCATCTTTATATGCAACCAACTCCAACTTATCAACATCTTGGGGGAAGACTTTCCATTAATCTTTACTTTTTTTAAGAGCTTTTCATATTTTATTGAATACTTTTAACCCTTAAAGCCTACAGAGTAAATAATCTATTTCTGTAGTGTTTTCAGTTTTAGCCTGTTGATGAAAACCATGTTAAGGACTGAAGCTGTTCCTTATTGCTGTGTCCAACTCACTCATTTAGTGTCTCTCTGCTGACATACATCATACTGGCTGCTTTCTTGGTTTTGCCCACCTTGAGAGATTTTCTATGAATTTCTACACATCTTGAGCACTCAAGCTCACTTCCACACAGAAGTGCTTAAGAACAAAATCTTTCCTTGCAACTGTCAAGCAAACAGACTCCTTCTTCCCATCTGAGGAAAATTAGGTTTCTTAATGCACCACATGAAATCTCTCACGTAGAATCTGTTAAAGAAATTCTGTGCCATTATGCAGGAGGAGTTCCAGCAGGGAGGAACTGGCTTATCTGGTATGAATAGAGGCTTTCAGAACTGGGACACTGCCAGAACAGTGCAGCTGAGCAGGCAACTTTAAGTGCAATTTCAACTTCCATGTTGCTTCCTTACTTCCATTTCCTCCTTATCTTAAGACATCTTATTCTCTGTCTCTAAAAGAACTGCTGCCTTTATTTCTGTTCCTTTCTCTCAGTGTTAAATTCTCAGTTTCAGATCGTGGCCCTTGTGTCATTTCTCTTTATCGTTTTTCACTTCTCTGCACAATTTATTTAACTTTCATTTCTCTCCCATCCCTGCTTGTCTTGCACACCTGGTACCATTCAATACTCATGTTTACTTCATCACACTGACTCCTTATGATGCTCCAAACCTTACTCAGTGATTCAACATTACAAATTTATGTAGTAAAATGGAAGCTGCTATTTAAGAGATGTAGAAAGACAGATTTTTATGGAACTTACCTGTGGGGTATCCAATCTGATTTTTTCCTAATCTTTTTTACTGCAACAGAGCTACGGATGTTTGTCTGTATCCTTGATAAACACTAAATGTGATGGCAATCATAGATACAAAAACGTGGATAATTTAATGAACAAGACTGCTATCCACTCAACCTCTTAGAAATGTTAATTTGATTTATTAGTTGCCACAAAGAAACTGTGCTGTGGATCTGCCTTGCTGCTGTTCTCCTAAGGGAATTCTGAACTTAATTGGAGCATCCCAAAAGAGAGAGCTTTGCGGTATTTATTATATAAAGAACAGTAGAGGAGCAAGTGCAGTAAAATACTTAAGGAAATACAAGGTATCATAAATTAGGAAGAACTTTTATGGACAAATGTTTAATACACAAAGGTCTTGAGAATGGGGCCTTTCTATTTCAAATACCTGAAGGTTTCTGGTGACTGTAAATAGGGGCTTAACTATTACGCATTTAAATAGATATGAATAAAAATACTGTATATATGCAAGATAAAAATCAGCCTACTGATGTAAAAAGAATCTGCAAAGAGTTTATTAAATTATTTCTAAAAGTGTGTCATTTAAATGTAAACCTCTGAACAGGAAGGTGTACTGTATTCTTCTGTATGTATATAATGTGTACCAGAAAGTAAGCACTAGTTAAGTGCCATTATTAACAGTGTTATTTTCTCACAAAATTAAACTTAATATTTGAATTGATTTATGGCTTACAGCCCTCTTGCTGAACCACTAATTAAGTCAAATCAATGAACTAACAAAAATGTCATGCTCTGCTTCTATCTGAGTTATTAACACAGTTGGCTCAAGACAGGTCCTTGTTGACCAACTTAGTAGAGGTCCTAGTTTCAAAAGTTTACATTTCAGAATCAAATTTTGTTGGTCTCTGAAGATTTAATTTCAGTTAATGAAAGAAGGTGATCATCCACTAGAAAATTCCTGGTTCTATTACAACGAAGAGATGTGGACTCCAATTCATTTTAAAATACTACAGAAATGGACTGTCTGGAAAGCTTCATAAAGGAAGTATGGACTCATAATACATTCTCAATAAAAATGTTCAAGTGTACATGGTCAATAAAATGTGTGATTTTTTTTTATTCGCTTTCTTGATAAAAACCTGTTGTAGACAAAGTTAAACCTATGTGGCTTCACTGAATCAAAGCATAACAAATTGCACTACTTGCATGTGAAATTTCCAGCCCTTAATTTGACATTATTAAAATCTCATTTTTCATCAGCATGAAGTTGGCTGGGAATGAAAGGTAAAAGGCACATACCCCGCCTGACTTTTTTCAGAATAAAGAATCCTGCAATTAATGAGGCAGAGTAACAGTGCACCTGGAGATCAATGCAAACATTGGCCACATCCTGACAACTTCCTTTCCTTTGTGCTGCCACAATCAGCTTCCTGCAGAAATTCACTTGGTTCTCAGAACAACATAATAAAATAACCCACACCTCTGGCATCCCAAAGAAAACACAGCTTTTAAGAGTCTAAGATACCTTGTAACACATTCATTGCAGTAACCACTGCACATAGCCAAAAGATTACTCCCCATGGATCAGTTCATTTACCCCACATATATGAAAATACTTTCTTGGCTGTGCTTTCAAAATTATTCACTTATTGCCTTTTGGTGTTCTGTGAAGTGTGGGAAGATAGTAGTAACAGCAAACTCTGTTTAAAATAATATCTCTTTTTTAAAAATCCTCAGTCCAAGGCACTTTTAAGTTTTAAGTCTCAGTTATGAACAAATGAAAATGGCAACTGTCCGAGTGGAAGTTGCAATATTCCACCATTTAATCAAAGCCTAGTCCCTGACAGGATGCCCTTAGTTCCACACAGTGCTTTAAAGGGTGTTTTCTTGAAGAAGACAGCCAGCATCTCTAAACAAGTGCAGAGCAGTGATTTCTGATCCTTCATTCCACAGAGCTTTTGGACACAACCAACAAAAAGGCTGTTTCTCAGCTGGATTAGTAAAACCCCTCACATACAGCACAGACTGAAGGATTTTCAGTGAGAACAGAGTTAGTTAATAAGCAGCAAGTTCACAGACTCGCAGGTTTTGAAGAGTGAAAACCTACATAAATGCAAATAAAAAGGGCTGATCAGGTACAACAAAGTCAAGATGTTTACACCAGTACAAACCAGGCTGACGTGGCACCTGAATCTGCCATTATCTGTCAGTACAGAGACATCACAGAAGTCAACCACATTTTTGAACACTCAAAAAAATACTCAACTACTATATAATAGAATATTTTCCCAGGGTTGTGAAGAAAATGTAACACTGCTACCAAAAACCTCAGAAGGAAGTAACACCTTTTTTTTTCCTTGTTTAAAACTAAGATTCAATTAAATTGGTTTTGTGCTGTGGGTATGTGCATCAGCAATGCCCCATTTATCACTGCTTAATAAAAATGAAAGCAGCCCAGTGTCTGGGCTGGAGACCTCATGAGCTTCCCTGCAGCAGCACAGGACTGGTGAGACCAAGAAAAGCAGAACCTGCCCAAGTGCCACTCTCAGTTCCACTGTTTGCTGAGGACTCAGAGAGGAATTGATTCTTGCCTAAGTTTCTGCAGCTGTGAAATGCTCAACGCACTGATGAATCCTAAACATCTGCTCCTAAATTAATTTCTGTAGTCTCTTAATTAGCAAAAACTTGTGTATTTCTTGAGTATCTTGTGCAATACTTTTTCCAAGTGAAAGCAATCTAGTGGTACAAACCCAGCTGTGCAGACTGCCATGGCAACAAATCTGAAGAGTGAAATGTTTCCTCTGTTGAATTCCTTAAGTTTTCCATTATATATCAAAACACTTTGACATATGCTGACTACATTCTTTTTCCATCAGGAGAGCAGAGGATCTATTGTCTCCTTTGTCATCCCACTATCTTCCCACCAAGTCCTTCCCTTACCTTGAAATTCCATGTGATTTCCTTATATTACTTCCTTCTAAAGAACTGACACTTTTAATTACATAGCAAGAATTGTCAAAAACATTCACAATCTGAAGCAGGCAGGTTTTCCACATTATTACTAATATGGCAGTAAAAGATTTTAAAACACAGGATTCACATCAGAGTATTTACAAATTAAGTACAAAAACATGCTCTAAAAAACCCTTTCTATCACAAGTTCTTTACAGCAAGATTTATAACCAGAAGTGAATCCCTTTTATCCAGTTTAAAAAGTACTTGGGACGCTTTTCCCCTTTTCTTAAACACATTATCCCAGAGGTGCTGCCACTGGCACTGATGGGCTCAGCCTTGGCCAGTGGCAGGTCCACCTTGGGGTCTGCTGGAATTGGATCTGTTCGACATGGAGAAGTTTCTGGCAGCTTCTCCCAGAGGCCACCCCTGTAGCCCCTCCCTGACTCTGCTATCCAAACCTTGCCATGCAAACCCAGTGCAATTACTGATTACAAACTGAATTGAAAAGCCTAATTTTAGCCCTCCCCGCCTTCCCCCGCCCCACAAATTTGCAAATTTAAGCTAAAATTGATCTTGAAATCAGTTGAATTTCTGTACTGCTTCTTATTTCTAAAACCTTTAAAAGGTCATTTTGAAATGAATTCTGGTTTATCAAAGCTGTTTTAGAAACTCCATCTGGTGGCCACTGGCAGAATGTTCTTGCAGTAGTTCCCAAGAGCAGTAAGATCAGTAAAATCAGTTAGATTTAAATTAATCTTTAGCAAGAAAAAAAAATCAGTTTCTGGTAGAAGACAGATTTGTACAGCTGGTCCTGCCTGCAGGCAGCGAGGGTATTGCTACAAGTATTTAGAGAAACAAAATTGTCCTCAACTTGGACAACCAACTGTTGCCGTGAGGGAAAGGCAGGTAAGAGCTAATTCTGCTGCAAGAAACCAATCTCAACAATGGTTAATTTTGGTTTTGAACCTAATAGAAGGATACTTAAATCAGGCTCCTAGGTCTGACTATTCACAAAGAAGTAATATTTATTAAACAGCACATGTTCCTTGTATTGTTTCATGAAACATCTGTTACTAGTCATTGTGGTTGACAAGATGCTCAAAGACCAAAGGAAGTGCCATTCCCATTCAGCTCCAGAGCACTGTAATTCTTTCTAATTAAGTATGGTTTCACTAGTTCACAGTGAAATAGATTTCTAAATTAATTAAGAGAGAAGTCTGATATTTTTCAGGTCCAGCCTATGTGCAATTAAATAACCATTTCAGCACCTGCAGTGCTATGCAGAGACCAGCTCTTTTATCGAAACTTGCTATTAGAAAAAGCTTTTCCCCACCCTTCAGTAGAATATTATTTTGAAATACAGGCAATTTTTGAGCTCTTGTAGCTGAGTTACACAGATGATTTATCTGTATTGAGGAATTTATTTTGAGAAACATTACTGTATAGCAATAATAATAAAACACTGTTTATAAAACAACTTACATTACAAACAGTGCTGAAATAAGCCAATAATAAAACCACTAATAGTGAACCACAGGCAAGGAACCCTGAGATGTGAAGGCAGCAATCACATAGCACCAAGCATGGCTGTTCTAAGAAAAAAGGAAGAAATGTTGATTTACAACCAGCCTCTGAGGTGCAGATAATCATTAATAACCAGTGCTTATGGATAAACATCAGCAGCCTGGGCTTCTTAACCCCATCCAAGCAGAGAGAGTAGACCATCAGATTTTACAAATCCACATAGCTCCATGTACCTTATAAATAAGCATAAGCATCTGAATTCCATTTTAAAAACCACACTTAGAAAAATCCCTTCCTAAACCAAACATGCAGGGAATATAATACAATAAAGCCATGTGAGGTTCTTTTGTTCTAAAATGAACCCATAAACAAGATTCCTTTAATTTTGTTCCAACTAGCAATTCTTGGTTCTCTGTACAACTTCCCTCATGTTTTGGGGTTTGGTGGGTTTGGGTTTTTTGGAGGAGGGGTGTCCTTTTTAATGTCAAAGGCCTAATGTTCTACAATGTTTTAATGAAGGACACAAATTTGCTTGCTGTCAAGTAAGACTAATCCTATATAAAATTAACAGCAAGGCTCTTCACAAGAACAGTTTTACAGTGTGACTGGTAACTGTGCACCAATACAGCAAAAGCCTTAGAACAGATATTCCTCCCAAAAATTAGGGAGTTTTTTCTCCCCAGGAATTTTGAGGTATTGCATTAATATAAGCGATTTTAATGTCTTAAAATGCCACAAAGAAAAGATTCCAATATTTAAGCTCAGACAAACAGAGTCAAAGCAAACTTTGACTAACACAGTGGCTTATACCCCACACTCAAGATATTTTTTTCTTACACAACAACAATATGAGGAAAAATTAAGGTGGAAATACTTGACAGTTGATGAAAAACATCTTCGAAACAAAATTGCAGTGTATTGCCTGATTCAAAATTCCAGTAACAAAGCAACTGCTTTTCATCATAATACACTGGGGTATAGGCAATAACAGACATTTAATATTCCAAAACAATCCTATCATTCTACAAAAGGGATGGTTTTCTTAATAACATTACATCCAAAAGGCAAGAAAAGATACATTAACTGAGAGAAGAAGACAACAATGTAGTCTGACAATAAACTTTGGGCTCCTTATGGAGGATTAGCTCCCAAACAATAATCAATACCCCAGAGAATCCAGTCCAGTCCTTGGACTAACGCAAGCTGCTGCAGCCTCTGGTCTCCAGGATGGATCTGTGATCATCCTGTGGCTGTCTGATGCAGCACCAAGCAAACAGGAGCTCTAATGCTCAGCTGAGCATTGCAGCTGATCAGAATTGCTCAGAAGGAGGATGAGCAAGACAGGATCACCATTTCCACAATATTTGCAGGATAGATCTGCCTGAAGCCAGAGAACAAAAAGACTGAAATCTCCAGGGCTGCAGCATCTCACAAGCCAGAAGCACTGAACAGTGTTTGTCAGACAAGATGGAGAAGTTTCTCTCATCTGGCACACACAGAAAGAGCCTTCAGTTCAAATTAAGCCTACTGTCAGGGATGTGTTCTCTGCTAAACACATCAGTAATATGGGTCAATTAAGAGAAATTATTGGTGTTAGTAAAAAAAAAGTAATTCACATCTGCTTTCTTTATAGCAACATCTGTCACTCAGTAGTGGAGATATTTATTTTACCATATGAGCAGCTGTGTTCAAAAATAAACCTGAGTTTTGCCCACCACAGCACACTATAAGTGGTTAGTGGCTGTACATGTTTTTAGCCAATCCCTAAATATTGCCACAGCATCTCACAACTATTTCACTTCTGTAACTTCACCTTTCCTGCCTCCATCCTATCCAGAACATCATTATCACACATCAACCTTTTCCACTGACAGCAAGTAAATTAATACATGCTAAGAAATTACACCAAAAAAATCATAAATCCATAAATCACTAATAAAAATAATTATGACATAATGCATCAATCCTAAACACAATCACTTATCCATTTTCTGGAGCTTTATGAAACCTTTATACAACTGAGCACTAGTCTGCTTGCCACTATTCTCACATGACTTGTACCCTGTGATCATTTAAGCAAATTAAACAAACTGGTTTATTGTTTTTTCTAAGGAAAGATGCAGCTGGTCACACAACAGCAATATTTTGCTTTTCTTTTACTAACACATTAACTGTGACAGTAACAGCACAGCAAGCTGCTGCTGAAACTCCACCTGGGAGCTCTTAACATACCTCAAAATTTCTTTTATTTCTGTAGATGAGGCAGAATTGCAGCTATCAAGATGGGAATCATCAAAGTCTAAACAGAATAAAGAATATAGTTGGGAAACTTATATTTTCTAACCTCTATTTCTCCTCTGGCTATCCATTTATTCCATCACCTTGGAAGAATAAATTTCCCAGTAGCCAAGATTCTCCACCTGTAAAATGTGATGCTGTGAGTCTCTCAAGCTCCTATGTGAGTCTCCCATAAAATTGTGTTGTGCTATGTGCACCTGATTCCAAGTAGGAAAACATGTTCTTGCTCCCTAAGTACAACTGAATAATGATGTTTAATACAGGTTTCAGACAAAGTATGAACTGATGTCTGTAAAGGTGAATGCATTTTAAAGATGGGAGCTTTCTCTTTGATTACATTTCCAAGATGGGAGTTGTAAGAAATAGCTTCTCTCTTTTCCCTTTTCCGGTTCTATTTATACAATTTTGTCTTAGTGGATAAGTTCCCTTGGAGCTCTGCTTGCCCAGCCCAAGCATTGTGAGAGCCGAGGTTACTGAGTAACAGGAAATGTGGCCTCAGCTCTGCTGTGTCAGGGCTTATCTCCCCGCACGGGAGTGACTCCTTGCTCACCGACTGCTCATTAACTCAGCCACTGAAACCTTTGTCAAGAGAGCTTTGAATATTCCTTACATTCGTGCAGTTATTGATTTGCCTCTCTTTTAATAAACACCAAGGGCACAGCCAGATATCCTTGTGTAAACCCACTCAAGGCAAATTCAAAAAGATATAAACCCCCAGCAGTTTGCTCCTGGCCCTCAGCCAATAAATAATTTTAGTCCCCCCTCCACCCTGCCCCCAGCAGAGCCCAGGGTTATCAATAATGGTCCTATTCAAAGCACTTCAGTGGAAAGTACAGCAACAAAAACATGTTGCAACTGTTCGTCGCTGCCTCGAGTGCACAAGTGATCCATTCTGGAAGGTAAAAAGTTAAGGTGATGACCAAAACCTTCCTGAATTTTTTCTGCAATTTCAAAAACAATCACTTCACTATACCTACATAGTTTGGTGAGCTCTCTGCACAGCCCTCAGTCCTAGAAAGAATAAGGCGACACTTGAAATTTGCATCTTTACTGAAAAAGCAACAGAAAAATAAAAGAATCACCTGATTTGCATGTAATGACAATGCATTTTTTTTCTTTACCTTTCTTAACTATAAGAATTTAATATCAACAGAATGAGCCTGGATTAGGCTACAGCTCACAGGGAAATGCTACATACTAAACACCTGCACTACACTGCTACTTTGCCCAAGGTTGTCTGTAACAGTTTGGAGGAAATACTGTAAATAAAAGGGAAAAAATAAACAACCTACCCAGTCCAACAAACTGCTCCATATGATAATCAAAATCAAAGGTTCTATGTGAATTACATTCTGAATAAAGCTCATTGGAAATCACATTTCACAGAGCCCCTGACGTACTGAAGAACTGCTCGAGAGGACAGTATCTGCACAAAGAATGTGAACCTTCAAGCTGAAAACTGAAATGTTGCTGGGCTACTGCTGCAACCCAAGACCCTCCATCCACTCTACCTCTAATCTCAAGGAAGTATTTGGAGCAGTAGTGCTAACCTTCAGATGAAAATGTAGAGCAAGTATCTTCTACAGGTAATCCACAACTCTGATTTTGAAATTTAGACTGATACACATTTGTCTCATTTCACTTCTTTGAAGTGTTTTGGCAGTTTCCATGTGTTTTTCAGTGAGCCTTGTTGAAGTGCAACAAGTGGGAAGCCAAGAAAACAGAGTGCTGATACACTGGTCACAAACTACCCTCTCAACCCACAAAACCCACTGCAGGTTACTGAAAGGTTACAAGAGAAATGCCCTTCCCCATGAGCTGGTGTAGGAAAACATGATGGTACTGACACATCCCAGCCAGACAGGCTGCACTAAAAAAAAAATCATGAGCCAGCCCTTCCTTGCTTATTTATATCTGAGGTTTTAAGAACACTATTCATCAACACAGTCACTGACTGATGCTGAGCCAGACCCAAAACATCCTTCATACTCCAAGTCTTGTCTTTTAACACCTCATGGTCATTGCAGAGCATCTGGAAAAATAATTTATTGCATGTACACAGTAACAGGAATATTCCAAAAGCCAGGACCCTTGGAAACCTAGAAATAACCTATTTTTAAGCAGGGATCTTCATGGTTTGACATGCCCTGCTTTGAGTGGAGCTTTTGTTGTATTAAGCAAAGGGCGTGGTGTGGTATTTATTCCACAGGCTTTTCCTTTTCTAGACCTCTAGCACTTCACACAGCGCACTGGGAAAAAATGCAATTACAAAGGCTGGCCAGTGAGCGTAGGATTACTTCATGAAGAGGAAAAAAAAATCCACTGGATGGCCTCGCATACTTAGAAATGGCAGGGACAAACACTACTTTTCTGTTCTAAAATATCTCATTGCAGAAGAGAATCTGAACTTTAAAGTCACATGATGATGAAACCATAGGTTTGCTAAACATGCAACGTGTATGGTTTGAATGACTTCAGCAAAGTTCCTGTTTCCCCTACAGAACTGCATATTTTTCAGTCAGCAAGCGCCTGGATTCTTCACCGTGATGTACAGCAGCTGAAGAAGTTATTGTAATATACACACAGAAATAGAAAGGGCTATAAGCTCCAAACAATAATTGTATTTCATCTGCCATTTCTCAGTGGAAGGCTCAGCCTACTGTTTCTGTGGAACAATTCCTTGAAAAGGTAAGTGCTTTATATTACTTTGAATATGCAATGTTTTATTCAAGAGGCTCAAACAGCGAAGCTAAGGTTGTTAGCTTTAAATTAAAAGTTTTTAGTTTTCCCTTTTTTAGCAACATTTGAACTACACAAAGTAAAATACTGTATCTGGGAAAGGTCCTCAGAAAGCAGAAATGTATAATGAAGCTGAAATTTGTGATAAAGCTGGGCATTAAGTAGAGAAAATGTGAAGACTGTTTTCCAGTAAGTACTTCACTGCCGCTGAACCAATGGGAGGTGGATGATGAAACCCTGTTCAGTGGTGGGGACAAGCGACTCCAACCATTGCCTAAAACCAATCTTTTAAAGGATGGACATTGTCAGATAATCTTAACCCACTACAGGCATTGTATAGGACAGGAAACAGTTCAGGGATTATGTTTAAGTCACTGTTAGTTCCTTTATATTCTAGAAAAGTAAAAACAAAAGCTTTCGGTTTCTCAGGAACTGCTACTTTTCCACAAGGGTAGGATTTCAAATCTTAAGTCTTTACGACTTCAAATACTTGCCCAAGCGTAGGAATTGAGCTCTTACAAGAAAGATGAACATAGTATTTCTTATTTTAGTCTCATATACTGTAAGCTGCCCCCCATCTTTTAACTTGGCAGACACAGTGTGAACAGAAAGGACATCTTCTCTCCCCAGATCACGTGCTATCTCCAGTCACACTGCAGGACATCCCTACCAACAGCAGTTTCACAAGCAATGTTATGTGTATTGCTTTATGACTGGAGGAAAGAATATTTTTCTTCTAAAGGCTGGTGACAGAGTGCAGAAAGACTGCCCTACCAAACCTTTTATAGAGGAAGAGTTCTGGCTGCCAGGGAGAAACTCCCTGGTTTAGGAGCTCTGCCTTCTAGACTTTAAATAAACACAAACCTCCCCTTCTGCAAAAGTTAACATTAAAGTGGGGATGGGGAACCCAAACCCAACGGAATCTTAGGGACTAGAGGAAAGCAATGAAAGTCCTTTCACAACTTGCTATTTTTAAACTGCTTTTTGAACACTGTGCTCACTGTGTTGGAAGTGAAGAGGAATGTATTCACTATGCTTCAGAAAGTGAAAATCAAACATATTTGCTTTAACTGCTGAATTATAGGGAGGAAACAGGGATAGAAAGAGGGAAAAAAAATCCAAGAAAAAAGTGAGGCCTCATGAAATTAAGAAGGGATCTGTGATGTGACTGATGGCAAATTAAAGTAAGGCGGACCTGAGATAAAGGGATAAAATACTGAAGCATGACAACACAAAGTTAAACCAAGCAGCATATTGCACATTTCCCTCAATAACTAACCATAAAACAAACAGAAACAGATCTGGCTTCTGCCATAGTTACCGTGACTAAATGGAAATAAAAGAAGTCAGTTTATGTCATAGTATGTTGTAAGAGAAAAAAAAATAATTCAGGTCTTGAGGTGTTTGCACTGTAAGCTGACAGATTCCACTAAAAGAGTGGAGGACTTGTCTGCTGTTGTCACTCCCTCCACCCACACCACAGCAGAACATAAACATGACGTGCATTTGGAAAAAAAAAAAAAAAAGAATGTCCCTGCAGTAAATCCAAGAACCAGACAAGAACTGAGGGAATACGAGATCTTTTCACAGCAGAGGAAAATGACAATAAATTCCCTATATTTTTTTATGATGGAAACTCTTTTTCTAATTTTGAAAAAAAAAAAAAAAAGAATGCCCCTGCAGAAAACCCAAGAACCAGAAAAGAACTGAGGGAATACGAGATCTTTTCACAGCAGAGGAAAATGACAATAAATTCCCTATATTTTTTTATGATGGAAACTCTTTTTCTAATTTTGAAAAAAAAAAAAAAAGAATGCCCCTGCAGAAAACCCAAGAACCAGAAAAGAACTGAGGGAATACGAGATCTTTTCACAGCAGAGGAAAATGACAATAAATTCCCTATATTTTTTTATGATGGAAACTCTTTTTCTAATTTTGAAAAAAAAAAAAAAAGAATGCCCCTGCAGAAAACCCAAGAACCAGAAAAGAACTGAGGGAATACGAGATCTTTTCACAGCAGAGGAAAATGACAATAAATTCCCTATATTTTTTTATGATGGAAACTCTTTTTCTAATTTTGAAAAAAAAAAAAAAAGAATGCCCCTGCAGAAAACCCAAGAACCAGAAAAGAACTGAGGGAATACGAGATCTTTTCACAGCAGAGGAAAATGACAATAAATTCCCTATATTTTTTTATGATGGAAACTCTTTTTCTAATTTTGAAAAAAAAAAAAAAAGAATGCCCCTGCAGAAAACCCAAGAACCAGAAAAGAACTGAGGGAATACGAGATCTTTTCACAGCAGAGGAAAATGACAATAAATTCCCTATATTTTTTTATGATGGAAACTCTTTTTCTAATTTTGAAAAAAAAAAAAAAAGAATGCCCCTGCAGAAAACCCAAGAACCAGAAAAGAACTGAGGGAATACGAGATCTTTTCACAGCAGAGGAAAATGACAATAAATTCCCTATATTTTTTTATGATGGAAACTCTTTTTCTAATTTTGAAAAAAAAAAAAAAAGAATGCCCCTGCAGAAAACCCAAGAACCAGAAAAGAACTGAGGGAATACGAGATCTTTTCACAGCAGAGGAAAATGACAATAAATTCCCTATATTTTTTTATGATGGAAACTCTTTTTCTAATTTTGAAAAAAAAAAAAAAAGAATGCCCCTGCAGAAAACCCAAGAACCAGAAAAGAACTGAGGGAATACGAGATCTTTTCACAGCAGAGGAAAATGACAATAAATTCCCTATATTTTTTTATGATGGAAACTCTTTTTCTAATTTTGAAAAAAAAAAAAAAAGAATGCCCCTGCAGAAAACCCAAGAACCAGAAAAGAACTGAGGGAATACGAGATCTTTTCACAGCAGAGGAAAATGACAATAAATTCCCTATATTTTTTTATGATGGAAACTCTTTTTCTAATTTTGAAAAAAAAAAAAAAAGAATGCCCCTGCAGAAAACCCAAGAACCAGAAAAGAACTGAGGGAATACGAGATCTTTTCACAGCAGAGGAAAATGACAATAAATTCCCTATATTTTTTTATGATGGAAACTCTTTTTCTAATTTTGAAAAAAAAAAAAAAAGAATGCCCCTGCAGAAAACCCAAGAACCAGAAAAGAACTGAGGGAATACGAGATCTTTTCACAGCAGAGGAAAATGACAATAAATTCCCTATATTTTTTTATGATGGAAACTCTTTTTCTAATTTTGAAAAAAAAAAAAAAAGAATGCCCCTGCAGAAAACCCAAGAACCAGAAAAGAACTGAGGGAATACGAGATCTTTTCACAGCAGAGGAAAATGACAATAAATTCCCTATATTTTTTTATGATGGAAACTCTTTTTCTAATTTTGAAAAAAAAAAAAAAAGAATGCCCCTGCAGAAAACCCAAGAACCAGAAAAGAACTGAGGGAATACGAGATCTTTTCACAGCAGAGGAAAATGACAATAAATTCCCTATATTTTTTTATGATGGAAACTCTTTTTCTAATTTTGAAAAAAAAAAAAAAAAGAATGTCCCTGCAGTAAATCCAAGAACCAGACAAGAACTGAGGGAATACGAGATCTTTTCACAGCAGAGGAAAATGACAATAAATTCCCTATATTTTTTTATGATGGAAACTCTTTTTCTAATTTTGAAAAAAAAAAAGCTGCATGAATATTCTAAAATAAAACATCATGTGAGAAATAAGCCACCCTTTGCTGCTCCCATGCAACATATATTTTTATTTTAAATTAAATTAAATTAGTACAACCAATAGTCTGAAAAAATTCACAAACATTAATACTACTACAGCAGAAGTAGTGAGCTCCTTCATCCCATTGTTATTCTAAGCATGAACTTGATATTTGGGAATGTTTTAAAAGTGGAAAGATAATTTCTAAGAGCTGCTTTACATGATAGATGAGCACCTCACAGTCACAGGAATCTCTAAAGCTATTCAGAGTGATGTAAACAAACAAAGAAATAAACAACAAAAAAAAACCACCAAAAAACCAGAGAGGTTGTGCCATCTGGGACCATTCCAAATCCATCAGCTGCAGGGGCTGCAGGAGAGTCAGGCTGTTCTGGTGGGACCCAGTTTATAACCCCAGCTTGAAAACCCTGATGCAGCCACTTCATGAGGTGATGAACAATCATCTTCTAAAGTGCTACGTACCCTCAAATTTCACTGAAATCATTATGAAGAGACAAAATATTAAAAAGAAAAAAAAAAATCAGATTGTCAGGAAGTCAGAAATGTACAGGTGGGGGTGACCATTTCAGAGAAAATGCACATGTGTTTCAGCTTGTAGGAAGAACTGGCCATGTCTGCTTGTACCCCCTGCACAGGAGCCTTTCCTACCACAACCTGAGCTCCAAATTGCCATTTGATCTTTTTAATAGTGAGACACCAGAACAAAATATGAAAAGAGTCCCTGACATTATCACTGTGATTATTTTAAGCTTCTAGGAATAATTTAAGGGGGAAAGTTAATAACTACAGCATTGACTTTAATCTTATTTGCCAAACTAAAAATATTTCAGAATTGGCTACAAACTGCTAGGAGATATTTCTTCTTCTGTAATAAACACTTTATTGAATTCAAAGAAAAGATTTATACTCACACTGACTGGTCACAGCAAAGCCGCAAACAGCTTGCTCTTTTAGTAAAATTTTGTTTGTGTGGGAATCCCAAGGTGCTCCCTTTAAAACAGCACACCTAAAAATTTTTCCTTAGCTCAGAATTCTGATACTTAACACTGATTGTAATTACAAATATTTAGTTGCACTGTTATTTCCCCAAAGTGAGCATGTTAATTCTAGGCTGAAGAGATTCCTTTTGTTCAATTTAAACCCTTGCTCAGAAGAGGTAATTTAAAAGACATACACTTAGATGAGGACAATAATATTTAGATGGAGAGGAAGCATCAATTTTAGTTATTTAACAATAATGTGCATGTCTGCGGTTGCAACTGAAACTGTTTCAGTCATCCTGACACCAAATGAGAGCAAAACATCCTTAGCCTCTGTTTAACACTGCTGGGCTGCCAGTAACACACCACAGTGTGCAAGCAGGTGGCTACAGGAAGAGAAACCGAGATGCTGCACTTGCTTGCACAGTAAGCTGCAGTTACTGGAACATGCTGCATTAAGCTTTACTTTGTTTTAAATGCCCAAAGAGTATTTAAATACAATTAAAAATACATTGTTATGGTCATAATTGAACCCAGCATCAGTACCAAGGCCAGGTCCTGAGCAAATTTATTCAAGTTTTGGTATCCTTTTTATTCCCCCCCTGTAATTTGATATAAGGCCCCATGATTTCCTGTGAAACCCCAAACTATGCCCTTTGCTTCCTTTGAAATGATGTTACCAAAAAGCTGAATGTTGCTAAATTATGCTGAGATTCTCTGCAAGGACAGTGAGCACAGTTAGTTGGCCCATACAAGTTGTTGAGAAGATAATGGAGATGTTCACAGAACTGAATTCTTCCATTCAGCCCTGCAGAAGGAATTTACAGGTAGCACTGGAGGCCCTGGTGGAACAGCTCTAAATGTAAATATTTCCTAACCTTGAATCTACAGTGTGGGATGATAACAGACTTTCTCAGATGCTCAAGTGGTCACAATCCTTTACCAGATTAAGCTTCAAATCTCTCTCCTAACAAAAGATCAAATTTTGACTTAGAGTTTCCTTCATCCTTGAGACTCCTCCTAAATATTTAAGAAGAAATGACTTGCAGAAGTTAAAGTTTCACACACAAGAATTTTTCATATCTAATAAACTATTTTTAAGCTTCAAAACTATATTGCCTCTTAACTTGCTTCAGAGACTTTTGCCTGTTTTGCCCATCAGTTCTTTCCTACATGGTGCACCCCAGCTCAGAGGCTGGCACAGAGTCTGACCAGCCAACCTTGCCTCTGCAAAATCACCTGTAACACAAAACATCTTCCCTGGGTGTGTTAGTCCTTTCCATAGTGGAATCTCTCAGAAAATAACCTTTTCTACAAAAGAAGAAATTCTGTCTTTAAAAAGGGACAAAGAACACTGCTGAATCAAAACAGAACTCCACGCTTTTCTATAAATGAAATTATAATTATATAAGATTACATACACATTTAATCAAAGCCACTTTGATAAGTCAACTTTTCTAATTAAAACCAGTATTAGAATTCCAATTTTGAGGAGAGATTAGAAACATCAGAAATGTGAAGTAGTGTCAGAGGTAACAACCATAAATTAACTGTCAAACAGTATTAAGACACTGATTTATCTATAATGAGCACTGCTTAAAAACATTAATGCATCTCTATGAATTTTTACCAATTTAACATTACTTTCATTTTAAGAGTTAACATCACTAAAATCCCCTTATGGAAAAGGCATTATGTACAACTAAGTATGCAATTTCTTGTCACTGTGACTTATAAAAACTTCTGTAGGGAGAACTCCATGGTCCTGTCTTTGCCTGCTTGTTCAGAAGAGCTTTAGGTAAAACAGAACAAAGTAAAAACACCAAAGTCTAACACAAAATTGGAATCTTTGCAAATAAAAAAGATTTTTCCCCCAAAGAACACTCTACACTGTAAAAATGCCTATTTGTTTAACTTTCTCCAGTGCAGAGGAACATCTTTAATCAGACGTTCCAAATTAATTAGGAACAGTGGGTTTATTATCTCATGTTTAAATATATTTAATCTTTGCAACTAAAAAAAGGTATGTTATTTTCTGTATCAATCAGTACAAGCTGCACAGAAATTTCCTCTTAGAAGCTGAGCTAATTATGCTTTTAGGTAGTCTGGAAAATGCATATATCCATATCCATTACAGTTTTTCACAAGTACATACCATGTTCTCATAAAAGCTTTTCGGCTTAAAAGAAAAGGAGCCTCCAAGCGTTTATACAGTAACAAAATCATTGTATCAACATATCACAGAGTCATTACAGCTAACAGCCTGACCATATTACTCTCAAAATTCCCTATTTCCAGGAATTTATAATGTAGTTGTAATAAATGGTCCTTGCTAAAACTTTATCAACGGGTTTATAATGCACCAGTAATCGTTTTCTCAAAGTTGAGCATGCAGAAAATCATTATTTTTTGCTGTTTTATGCAACAGCTACATCTAAGAAATGACAGCGTTATTAATGTATAAAGATGTTTTGGTATAAAAGCAGTTTGTTCATAACAGTTCTTATACATTCTCATTAATTTTGTACGGGCTCCTCAGCACAGACTGCAGCTATGAAAAGCTTTTTTTCAGAACAGAAAGGAAGCAAAACTAAAACAAAGAAAGGAATGTGGCTCATGCCTCTTATTGTGATTATCTTTGCATTTTCCTCAGTATGTGGTGTGAGACTGCAGCTGGGTTCAAATGATACAAAATTCCCACCCTTGCGACAGTACAGAAGAGCTTTTTGTGGCTGGAGCTGCTGCCCACACACTGGATTGCCCTGCAAACCGCCTTGGCCTTTTTTGGCCAGATGGGGAGGAAAAGCAGCTCCACCTAAACAGAGCCAGCTCCTCCTCACCCGCTGAACAACCAGTATTCCACATATTCCATGGGCAACATCAGCGTGCTGGATCCTGGCTGTCCACAAAGCTGAGCTGCACCAAGCGAGGAAAAGGGAGGAGTGGTAAGAGCAGAAACCACATCAAAAATAAAAAAGCAGATTTATCTGGTTAAAAATAATTTCAAGCTAACTTGGGTTATAACACAGGAGTGTAAAATCCACCAAGAAATTACTGCATTTATTCTGAACAAATGGTTCATACGCCTGACTGCACATAATATATTCAATGCAAAAACAGGCATTAAAGCTGTACTTTAAAACTTGTTTCATCTTCCTTTTCCAGTTCCGTTTCAAACACCGTTGAACAGGAAAGAAGCACAGTGTGGAAAGAAGGATGACTTCTCACAACATGACGTGGATCAGCTACCCAAGCAAGAGCCAGCCTTTCGTTTCCCCAGAAGAAATCGAAGCTGTCATAGCTTCTCAAAACATCATATCCAGAGTTATGCACTGTTACATTGCCTTTTTTGTACCCACAGGATTAATAGCTGGCATATGTATTTTGATCATTTTCATAAAGAATTATTTGCAGAACAAAAGAGCAAGCTTGGACATACTTCTTCTATATTTCACCATCAGCAATATCATAATGATTTTTTTTTCCTTTACTGTCATCACTAGACCTGACTATTTAACAGCAACCCACCTTGCCTGTAGCGTACTGTCATTTTTTTTCAACTTTGGTTATTTCAATTCTCAGTATGTTTTCATTCTGACACTTCTCACACTATTACTGGAGAGATTTCCACCACAGACTGCTCTCTGCAAAGCCACCCAAAGACCCATCTTGTGTGTTGGGCTTGTACTCACATACACCTTCTGTTTGTCCCTGACGGAGGCAGTGCTGGTTGGCACTGATAATTATCACCTGGAAGCACACTGCCAGTTGGATCCATTATTTGCATGGCCCGAATATGAGATTGTTAAATTCACCTTTGGGTTTGGAATCCCGTCGTTACTCCAAATCCTCTGTTTTACTGTTCTGTGGGCTAAGGAAGCACCTGCTGGAGCTCCAGCCTTGCAGCAGCACATGCGCGCTTACCCCGCCGTGTACGTGATCAGCGCGACAATGTTCATCTGCCGCCTGTTTTATAACGTCATGATTCTCTTCAGGACAGCACTGAAACTACAGAGGAGCATTGGAACGGCAAAGAACGAGCTTGTGATGAACACTGCAGAAATAGTGTTGTTCTGTGAGAGCTGCGCTAGCTTGGTAGTTATACTCTGTATTCATAAACCGTGCAAGGATGAAGTACTTCAAGTCATACAGAGGTGCCGAAGGAGGACCCGCGCCAACAATCACCTTGAAATACCAGAAACAGCCCCGACCCATCAAAGGGGGTCACAGTAATACTAGCTCTTCTAAACAACTGTCAATCCACTTTGCTTTTTAGCTTGTGGGTTTTGGTTTGGTTTTTTACTTCTTCAAAAAAAGGGCAAGTGTTCCTTCTTTAGAACCCAAACTTGGCCTATCTTACAGCTAGCAGTACTGGAAGAAAAAAGATGGTCAGTTCTAGCACTTACAGTGAAATCTGTAAGAAAACTTCCAGGGTCTGGGGCTCTTTGGGGTTTTTTTTCATATATACATATATATTTAAACAATCTATTTTTCTGCAAGCCATTGCTTCCAAGTCAGGTAGAAAGATGAGTACTGTTGCCAAAGAACTGTGCTTCTGCAATAATATCAATGCCCTAGCAGAGCTGCAAACAAAAATGAGGCAGGAAGCAACTTTGAACAAAGGTCAAAATCTGTAGTCACAGCTTTTTCTCAGGTGTACTTCCTCCTTTGACTTCTTACCCTTCAAACTACTTATTTCTATAACACTGGTATATAACTGGAATATATAATTCTAGTGGCAGCAGCAGTGAAGTTTTTGTCTGAATTCCTGCGCCAAAAAAAAGAGAAAGAAATCAAATTAATGGTAACACGGGTCCATAAAGGAAAGCTTTGGGTCCTTTGTGAGGCACTGAACTGGAAAGATCAATAGGATGGCTAATTAAAACTTTGTGCAAGAATGAAAGCTTTTTGTTAATGTACTCTCAGCTTCTACTTTGCATTTAGACTTACTGCAACAATTGATTTAAGCCATTCCTGATGAGCTCATTCAGAAGCACGAAGGCATTGGAAGAGCCACATTTTCAGTAATACACTAACTGAAAAACAGAGAAAAGCCTGACCAGAACAGCAGAACTGAGGTGTATTTTTAAGAAGGCAAACAAAACGCAAGCCCCAGTTCCTAACTGGAATCAAGGTTCTGCTAGAGACAAGCATTGTACATTTAAATGAGAGTTGATGGGTAAATGGTGCAAAAAGAGCAAAATATCTGAATTAGAATAAAACAGCTGTGGTGCAGGATGAAGCCCTGCAGGATCAGTAGCTGATGCAGGCTGAGATGTAGGTGCAAAGCTATAAATGCCTGCTTTGAGCACACTATTACTGCCACCAAATCTGGCCAGAAGCCACCTTAGGCATTTGGCTTTGGCTTCATCATCTTTTACAAAGGTTGAGAGAAAGGAAACAGGAAAAGCAGAGAATTGTACTAAAACTTGGATAATGACGTAGACTCAGATGGCAAAGTTACAAAAACACAGCACTGTGATGAGAAAGTAACTTGAAGAGTTCTGAGAAAAGTTATTTTGATGCTTAAATCTGTGCCTTTGTATGAAACCCAGGTGCTAATGGAACTGAGAGGGGGTTTTTGCAGTTACATCCTTTGAAAGATCTTCCTGATGGGGCCTTCCAGATTTGTGTGGGGAGCTGGTGTAAATCAGCATGGGCTGCCTAAGAGGGAACAGCAGGAACTGACTGATCAAGATGAACCTCTTCCACAAGCCAACAGCCAAGTGCAGAAATGGAAGAACAATAATCATGCAGAATACAGATCAAGTACCTAGAGACAGGGATCTAGTCTTGGACATCCAATCCTGACAGGTATGGACCAAGACTGTATCACACGCAAATAAAGGGCAATATGCAATCCCACTATGACTGTAAGGACCAACATTTCCACAAGCTGGTGAGATGTCTGCATTATATTGTGTCAGCCTGTTCCCCTGTTCAATTTTGTTCTGCTGCCAGCATGAACAGATGGATAATTAAAGAACTCTACATATAAACAGATCATTATAGAACATGGTCAGAAAGGAAGTAGGCAGATAAGAATCATCTCTTTGAACACAAGAGCCAATTTCATACTTGTGAAAGGAATTCTCAGATGGCATCAGAGGTTTTGTTTTGCACCTGAGAAGAGAGAGATTAAACAACACAGACCAAAGATCAGCCTTGCAGAAAGAAGTCTGAAGAGATGAGTTGTTAGGAGCTGTACATCAGTGAAAAATCTGACAGACTGAGTGAAAGAATATGTCAGAAGATGCAAGCTGTTTATCCCAGCTCAGAAAGTCAGAGTTCCAGCTGCACTGTGGATGAGGAGGATATTTTGTAGTATGGGAATTATGTGCAAATGATTCTACTTTATTTACAGCTTCCATACATTTTATATTTAAGGATAAAAGAATAAATATTGTGCTGTTTCTGAGTTACTTTGAAAGGTGCCTAAAAGAAAATTGAGTCAGTAAAAGTTGGCTGGGACCTAGAAAGTGATGTGAGTGAATGCCAGTAACACACCTGTGAGGATCCACGGGGTTGAGCAGGGCACAAAGGTGCTTCAGGGTACACAGCTGGAGCAGGGCCAAGTGTCACAGACAAAAAAACCTGTAGGGACCTACTGTCAGCTGTAGGATCAGAGAGCGAGCACACCTTGGCAGAATGAACAACTGTGTGTGAGTCTGTGAGCACTCCTGGGAAAGCTCCTGGCTGCCATCTGTGAGATGTGAGTATGTGTACTCTGATCTCCTCCCTGTCCACGTGGAAAAAATCTGAGTATTTTCTGGATGGCTGGTTATATTGCCATGAAGAAATCTCTCTACAATGAAAAGACTTTGCAACTGAATATGAGAAAACAAAGGTAAACAGAAGGGAAGAGGTTGAAAAATGCAAAAGAGTAATTCAAATAGTTATGAATATAAATGTTAGCAATACAAAAATGCTTTCATAGAATTATTCTTGATAAAGTCAGAGCTTACATTAAAGTTTAGAGCAATGAACGTGGTTCTAGAGAAAATCAACTTGCATCCAGCTAGAATATGAAAGCAAACACTCATATGTGCAACAGGGAAGGAACACAAGCAGTTTCCAAAAATCCTTCTAATACAGTCTGATATGTATTAATTATTTTAAAAATATTACTTCTAATCTTAGCTTTAGCTAAGATTAGAAGTAATATTTTTTAAATAATTAATAATCAAAAGAATATTTTTAAGAACAAAATAAAATCTCCCTGCTCTGAGATTTTTTTCTCTTATGCAAGCAGCAGCTCGGTTGAACCCTCACTTCTCCCAGGCTTCACCCAGTTGTGAACAGAATGTTCCAGAAGAAATACAGCATATATTTTTATAGGCAGGCTGTCAAAATTAACTGAAGGGATATACTGGAAAGTTCAAAGGAGAATATTTTACTTCTGTCTTGATAATATTTGTATATTTCCACGACTTTGGTCTTCATTTGAAAAAAACACTTTGTTCAGTAGACGAAGAGAAATGACCAGGCTGCTGAAATTAAAGCTTGAATTTTTGAGTTGGTAACATGTTTTGGGAAAGAACTCAGGACTCATCATTACTGAACCAGCTGGCTCAAACTTGATCTGATCCCACTGCAAACAACATTTGAGCTAGAGACGATGCGCACACTTGAATCACAACTCGAGCTGCTACATCCTTACACGTATTTCTAAGCCTGCCCTTAGTTACATTCTAATATTAAACTTACAGACACTGAAATAGATGAATACACTGAAAAAACTGAATGCACCAGTATTATTTATCTTGATTTTGAGGTAGCTGCAAAAGATTTGGGGCATGGTGAAAACTCAAGCAATTCAGCCAAAGTAAGTGCTGTATATAATGTGTTCACCATATATGTTGCACGACAGATAAATTCACTAATGGATAGAATGAAAGAATACATTTCACTTCCATGGTACAAAGTGTCCAGCAAAGGACTGCCAGACTCAGCCACTAAAATAAAAATCATTGATGTTTTGCAAAAATCTTTTAAAATAGCATTTGAATAGAGCCTGAAGTCCTATGATGGGGCTTTGAGCACTCTGGTTTAGTGGAAGGCATCCCTGCTCATGGCAGAGGGCTTGGATCTAGATGATCTTTAAGATCCCTTCCAACCCAAACCATTCTAGGATTCTGTGATCTTTCACTAGACAACATCTTGTGGCTCCATTTAGTGGAATTTTTAGATTATCCCTTAAGAGTTTTGCAATATATGCTTTAAGAAAAATAAAAAGGTTTTACCAGAATAGTTTGAATGGATTGAATGGGTGTTGTCCCTGCAAAAGGAAAAGGCTGAACTCTTAAAAATTATTTTTAGTAAGAAAAATGCATTCTCAGAATTACTGGCAACTGGAAAGCCTAAATACACAAAATACACTCCATCCAAGGTTTTCTGGAGGCAGAGGAACAATTAATGCCAGCTCAAACAAAGTTTGATTATTTGCAAGAACAATTATTTGCTACTGAGTCTGGACAGGATAAAGTGTGAGGGTGCTCTAGAGCAAGGTAATGGATGCGGATTTCATTCAGTGGTTGAAAAAGGTGAGAGAGGATTTGGACATCAGTCTGCCTGGAAAACCTCATGAACAGTACCACAGCACCTGTATTTCCTCTAGAGATAGCTCCAGAAGGGATTATCTTCTGGAGAATCACAAATTTTATTTCTTCTGCAAATGGTTATATTACAGTGTAAGCATTCCAATACAATTTTAATTTATGCTTCCTTCCCCCTCCATGCAATACAGTACCTTACTTTTTTTCCAGCTTTCTATACCCTTACCCTGATCTAATTTCTCCAGGACTCAATAGCTTCATACCCAAAACACTTCCACACTTCTGACAGAATCCAAGAGTCTCTTGCATCTCAGAGGGCTTATCCATCTGGAGAGGCTGCCACAGAGTGCTGGCACAAGAGCTGTGATGCTTCAGACCTCTCAGCATTGCTCTCTCCCATACTCACGCCTCCCACTTTCTTTCTCCTCAGCTGCCACCTTTTAGCAGCACAATAGCAGGCACATATGTTGAAGTCTGCTAAATTACACAGAATATCCTCTATTATACCCCAGATTCAGCCTCTTGGTGCACTGAAGTACATCACAACTGCAACAGTGCTTCTGAAAGTCTCTCTGGTGTTAGACATGTTTACTGAGATATTTACAGAGCTTTACACATTGACTGCTACCTAAAAACAAACCAGGAATATTCCAAATGCTGGATTACTGAGGTCTGACATTACATAAATGCTACTGCACCAGTTGCCTTCACAGATTTTCTCAGCAACAATCACAGGAAGGTAAAACAGGTGGAGCTTAAGACTCAACACTGTCACAACTGTGACCATGGATCATTAAGGCAGTCACTGTAAAGTCCTGTGGAATACTGACAGAGAAAGAGCAAAAGTACAATGTTCAGCAGCTGCTAAAATTACTTTGAAGTATATTATGGAATATGGAAATGATAAACAGTGAGATTAAGACAGGTTAATCAGTAACAATAATTTGACTGCATAAACAGGAGCCTGAAAATGCTGTGATCTGTTTTAGGAAACAGGATTCAGAGGATTCGCACGATCATCTCATAATATATTTAGATAAATACAGAACCCATTAATTACAATATAATAATATACAAAATTACTACAACACTAAATATGACTTCTTATGCTTCACAGTTCTTCTAGCACAGAAAAGAGCTACTTCATGGGTCGTTTGAAAGAGAATTTCCTCACAACTCTGGAAGTATGGCAAAGTGACATATTTCTTACCGTGAATTCAAACAAGAAAATTATCATTCAGAATTATACATTTTAATAGTAAATCAGCTGATATTCACAGCTAGACAAACAAGGACAGACAGACCAGCTGATTATCAAATCCAGGCCCCCGTAATAACAAACAACTGACACCCAGAAGTGAGCGTTACACATGAAGAAAAGTAAAAAATCCTTCAGGCCCTTGCAAGATCAGTGGTAGCTCTGAAGGACAGAATTAAGTACAGCAAAACCACATGATCAACAATTAACAATAAAGACTCTTTTTAATCCTGTTCTTTTATGACAGCAAAAAATTAAGACCTTCAAAGCTGGTATCACAAGATTTTTCTAACATTTACAATATTCCAGTCCTACAATGCAATCATATTTGTACACATCTCAAAGCAAAACACTTTAGGCTCTGTCCTCATCACCCTGTATTAAAACACTCCATTCCACACACAGTGGAAACCTTCTGTTCAAAAAAAATTTACCAGCACCAATCTGCGCAAACATTCTTTTGATCTAAATAACAACTGATTCCAAAACTATTTACCAAGAGCCATCATGCAAGAATATCTTTAAAAACTTTTTAAATAACACTGCCAAAATCCTCTATTCCTAGGCACAATGTGTTGCAGAAAAACCAGCAAATAATATTTGCCTCAATGAAGGCAAAGGGCTTCTGCTTCCAAAGCCACTCAGTGAAGAACCTCTATTTCACTTTCCTTCAGAGAGATCCTTTGTAACCTAGAGATATTTAACCACTGTAATTGGTGTCATACATCCATTATAATGACATGTTAATTGCTTACTCCACACTTCTGAAACTGTCACACTGTCTTCCTGAAGTCCTAAATGCTGAGATCCCATTCATCTCATTCCAGCAGCAGCAGAATGCTGCATCCGTGTACAGCAAAGCCACTCAGGGCACTGAATGTTCAGGTGTCAGATCAACATAACCACAAATAAAATACTGCCACAAATAAAATATTGCTCTTTCATGAGGAAGGTTTGACTTTCTTCCCATTCTAAGAATTCTGGCCACCAGTAGGTGGTGTTACTTGAAACGTCAAGTAGGTTTCTTTACCCCCTGCGGATGAAATGCAAAACTCCACCTGCAACACTGGTGTTTCATGCAAAACTGAGGCTCCTCATTCTCTGAAGGGTAAGCTGATTTCCTCCATGTGATTTTAAGCTGAGCAATTCTAAGAAGTAAGAGAATGACAATACATACCTGAAAATTTAAATACTAGCAGGCAAAATGGGATCGACTTGAAGGTAGGAAAACTGAAATTTATCTTTTCCATTTAGCAAATGACCCTTCTCAGATGCTTGATGTCTTCAATCCAATATTTCCCTTTAGATTGCCCAGAGGCTTTTAAAATATAGCACAAATAACAGTAATAATTGTTTTATATCTATGTAAAATATGCTTCATTGCAATCTGCAAATAAATCTCTTAATTATTGTTCAGCTGAGCTCTAGATTTGAACGGACTATAAAACTTAAAAAAACACCAGAGGCAGAAAGGAGGGTGCAATGAACATTAGGCAAAATAAAACTGACAAATATGAGAGAAAGATGTTTGAGTATTTCTAGTAAAAAAGAAACCAGCAGAAACAGGGTTAATTCTAGCCTTATAAGGCTGTTCAGCAGCACTTCAACTGCACACAAATTAGAACAACCCTGGGAATCTATAAAGCTTGTTTTATTGCCAAGGACATGCAGCAAGATCTGCATTTTGCTCTTGTAAACTCTCCTTTATTTGATAAGTTTTAAAGCAGAACAAGACTTTTATATGATTTTTGTTTTTACTGCTGAATCATCAACAGGTGGCACCCACTGCAGCTCTGCACACCTAAAAGCAAGTTTTTACCGAGAGGACAGTGGAAGTTGGCACATCCATTACGTGTGCACCCAGCAAGGAGCAGCCTGCTACTGTCTGCAGGAAAACCAGCTCGGGAGAAATGGAATTAAGGTAAAATTAAGTGTTTCACAGTACATAGTTTACCTGTAACGCTTTAAATTGCTTGGCTTTTGGCAGCCTTTCAGATGTAATTAAAATCTGACCACCTACGGACCTTTTAAAATCAATTGCTCAGGCTGTTAATTTATCTTTTCTTGTATTTAAATCTGTTTTACTGCCTTATTCACAAATAAAAGGCTGTTACATAAAGACAACAGTTTATGTCTGACTTCATAGCTGCTTGAAACAAACACTGAACCTTCTAATAAGTGTAACTTCATATGGACATTTTAGCATGAAGATTTACACTATTAAAATTATTCAAAACATAGCAACAGGTGATGGGAACATATACCTGTTTCATTAAGAAATTGAAGCTCTGGAACCTGTATCTTTATTTAAGTATCTGTAGCTGTTTCTGATGACTTGAATACATTTAAGCAAACTAAGAGCTGTATTTCTGACTGAAACTATTCTAACACTCCTACTCCACTAGTGATCTGCTCTTTCCTCCCCCTGACTGCACACTGGCAGAATTTAAGTCATTAAAATGTGGAAATATGCATTAATTTTACTAGCAACCAATTTTAAAAATATATTTTCATGTAAATAAAAATCAATGGTTGATATTAAGACAAAGATTAAAGCAGTTAAAAATATTTAATACTTAGCACCAAAATATCCTGGTTTATAATTTTCTTGCTGTTTTATTTGTTTGGGGTGTCTTTTGTTTGGCTCTTTCTTTTTTTACATAAACTTCTAGCAATGCTTCAAGTGCATAACATTCAACATTTAGAAGTAAACAAATCTGACAACTGGGTATTTTCCATTACTACCCGGAAGTCAGTGAAATACAATAAATCACAACAGAAAACAAATTAAGTATAATAATGTTGGTGTAAATCAATATGCTACTTGTATTACCTTCATTTCTAAAATTTGCCTTTCCCTCCCACTGAAAGTAGCAGGAACCAACTGCTTTTCATCTCTGTTGCCTTCTCAGCCACAGACTCTGCTATTTATTAGTCTTACAAGCTGACAAAATAAATATATATGCATATATATTTAAAAATACAGTTTTCCTTTATTAGGTTAAAGTCACTCATTTGATTTCTCTGTATTTCTTCATTTTTTAATACTGAACCCCTGAAGGGCACACACAATTTTAACAGACCTGCCCTCATAATGTATTTTGATCTAGGACAAATTTAAATTCTTTTTAGCGAACCTTTGCATTTATATTAGAACATGATGTTTCCCACAACCTCAGCTGTGATTTAAGTTAGCAGAAGCTAATGGCACATGGAGCAGTGCTGGAATATGAGATTAATCGTTTTCCATTTGCAAATTGCAGGTCCAAGGATGTTCATTGATTATTAAAAGAAAACAAATGGAGCTAAAATCCCACTGCCTTCCAACTTGCATGAAGGAACACTGCTGCTGAAAAGCTTTTATTAAAGAGACCCAAGTACCACCATGGTAAAAAGATTCCTACATGATCTTAAGGCATACAGGAACTGCAAATTCTCTCATTTAAAATGTATATAGTATCCTGTAAAACAAATTAAGACATTCGCTATTTGTAGTATTATATTTCAGTCAGTTTTAAGTCTAATTAATCTGACTTTAAAGAATTTTAATTTCCTATACAAAAGTCTGTATCTTTTTCAATTCCAATCGAAAATGCTTACTACGAATTCAGTTGAAACCAACCAAAAATCTCATTTTTTTGGTATTGCCACCAAACTGTGAGTATTAATATATTTTCTGCAGATATTTTAACCATGGAAACTTACTCTGCCTCAGTATCACCTGTTCTGTGTAACAGCACAACTTTTAACCTGAATGGATCCCATTTGTGTAACGAAAGCATATCCTCTAGATTAGCTGATAAATCAGAACACCAGCAATATGTTATTGGCCTTTTCTTATCATGTCTTTACACAATATTCCTTTTTCCTATCGGTTTTGTGGGAAACATTCTGATACTGGTTGTCAACATTAGCTTTCGGGAAAAAATGACAATCCCAGACCTTTACTTCATAAACCTGGCAGTGGCTGATCTCATTCTAGTGGCTGATTCTCTCATTGAGGTGTTTAATCTTGATGAGAAATATTACGATATCACCATCATCTGTACCTTTATGTCTTTGTTCCTTCAGATCAACATGTATAGCAGCATTTTCTTTCTGACATGGATGAGTTTTGACAGATACCTAGCCCTGGCCAAAGTAATGAGGTCCAACCTCTTTCGCACTATGCAGCACGCTAGACTGAGCTGTGGGCTCATATGGATGGCATCCATTTCGGCAGCTCTAGTCCCATTTACAGCCGTGCACTTACAACACACCGGAGAGGTCTATTTCTGTTTTGCAGATGTAAAAGAAATCCAGTGGCTAGAGATAACCCTGGGGTTTATTATCCCCTTTGTGATCATCGGTCTTTGTTACTCATTAATTGTTCGAGTCCTTATAAAAGCACACAAGCACAGGAGTCTCCGGCTGCGGCGACAGAAGGCTCTGCGCATGATTTTTGTTGTTGTCCTGGTTTTCTTTATCTGCTGGCTCCCTGAAAACGTCTTCATTAGCGTCCAACTTCTCCAGAGGAAAAGCGAGCCTGTCTCTTCAAACAGCCCATCCTTCAGGCATGATTATCCTTTAACAGGACACATTGTGAACCTAGCAGCTTTTTCTAATAGCTGCTTGAACCCCTTAATTTACAGCTTTCTGGGGGAAACCTTCAGAGACAAACTGCGACTGTACATTGAACAGAAAACAAAAATGTCAACATTGCATCGCTTCTGTCAGGCTGCCTTAACGTCTGTCATTCCTGACAGTAATGAGCAATCAGAAGTCTGATTTAGTGTCATTGTATAAGACATATGACTGTGAAGTTGTGCAAATAGTGAACAAAATGCTTGCTACTAACAGAAAAAAGTGCATTTGTGTGTGTATATATATATTGTATCACTCTATTGAGTATTGAAGGTTTATATTCTAAATGTTTTTATGACAAGACTTTAATGTAGAAGAATATGTTTTAGTCAGATTTATATTTAATTATGAACAAGATTATTAAAAGCTGAGCACTGAAGAAGCTTTATTTTGTATTATACATATATGAATGACAATATAAGAGAAAATTTTATCAACTTAGGAAGACTCTAGATGTAATCTGATTATCAGAGATGATACTTTGCTGGTGTATATAAGGTACTTCCACTGAAATAATGAAGCTGCTGTAACAGTGAGGAAAAATCATTACAACATATTGATGTGGAGATGCAGAAACCATTGATTTTTTTTTTCACCCAAACATGTTAAGATGAATGACTTTGCTTACAAGAAATACATGGTACTATCGTCACTGTATTCTAGCATGTCTTCCATGATTAAGTTTTTAATCTTAATATAATCAAGCACAGTGATGAGTTTTTGTCTCCTAAATGTAATCTACTGTTTACATCAGTACTTGATCAAAACCAAAATCATCTGTAACTATGGTGCTCATCTCAAAGAACTTCACAGAAGCAAAATGTAGTGCTTCATTCTGTCTTTTAAGGATTGACCCCGATGATCTCTCTCAGAACAAACGTAATTGGCCTTTTTGTCAAAAATGCCAGTGCACCAGCATCGGGTACATTCACACCTGCCTTCAGATTTGAGCACACATTGCACAAAATCTCTTCACATTCCACAACACAATGCTGTGATTTTTAGGGAAGTGTCACTTTCTGCAAAAGATATTGTGTAGATATTGCTTATGAAAGTGACAGAAACCTCCAGTTTTAGGAAGGAAAACAATATGTAATGAAGAGTGTGATTAGTGATCATCAGATCTGAACTTCGTGCACACCTATCCCACCTCCAGAAACGCCCAGCCTTTCAAGATTGTAAGATTAATTTTAGATCCTTTGATCATTTGAAGATTAATTAGACTAAGCAAACAAATGATAGCACCACTTACTGGAAAACAACAGTGTTTCTTTTCTTCTAGCAAATAATTGGGTTGTAAATCTGATTGATGTTTAGCACAGGTTACTGCTGGACTTGTTCAGAGGAAGCTGTAAAGTTCCTAGAGATCAGCATGCAAGATCATTAAAACATCACTTGCTGCATCTCTCAAGTGAACAAACTCATTTCACTTCTGTGCTTATTGACTGAAGCACCAGAACTCAGCAGAATAAGATGTTCTGTCCTATTTTCAAATGTGATCTATTAATTAATTAGCTCAATAACAGATTTTAAAGGATTTTTAAATGTAGACCTTTAAAACAATGACTAAAGCTACTAAAGCAATAAAGAAAACAGTGAAAATTATGATTCCACTCATATTTCTCATGACATATCTGGAGTTTCTTAGTGGAAGTTTTGGCCACAAAAGACTTGACCTATAAACAGAAAGGCCACAAGACCATGATGGCTGAATTTTAAACAGATAGCTGGATATTCCTGCAGCTCCAAGAGGAAAGGCACTGTGGAGTCTGAGGCAACTGCAAATTATTTGCAAATGATTGCTAATCACGGTCTAATGAAAAATGTGTTTAGTTCCATCCTCTCTGCAGAACACCAAGCAGATCTCTCAAGAAAGATGCAAGCATAGCATGAGTTGCTAGCAAACACTCAGTAAGTTATCTCCCACCATTGTGCTGCATCACACACACCCCCCCTTTTTCCTCAGTATTTTCAGCCACAATTACTCAGGTCCTGCGGACTGCCAATAGACATTAATCACACCATTAAAGATGGCTATTTCAGACAACACCCAGCTGAAGGAAGGGATAATTGTTTTAGCAATGCAGTTCTGAGAAGACAGACACATCTTGAGCTTACAGAATTATTAGGTTTGTGCAATCCTGACACTTGCCATCAAGAAAGAACTTATTTGGGGTTGCAGGAATACACTTTCCCAATCGTAGTTGTTGCTTATTTTGGTTTTTTTAGGAATAAGATCCTTTCCCCTCCTTCCAATACAGGAATCATATTTTTGATCAAGTCTATGGTAGAAGCCTTTCTGCTACCCCTGCAGAACACAAATCAAGAAAGTCTTTGTGCAGAAGCTTATAATAATAAACAAACAGTAATAGCAAATGCCTGCTCATGCATCCTCCAAAGTAGTCTGTTTCTAAGTGATCTTATTCAGTAATACACAGTGAAATCTAGGAAAGACCAGATTACTATAGCATTAAGAAAACAATATTTACTCAACCTGAAACAACCTATTGCATGTTTAAAACCAAATTACAAACCTAAAATACCTGATGAGTTCCCTACTGCTGGTATTTTGGGACAGGCTTATGAACTGTGCCTGAAATTACTAAATTTAAACATACTTCTTACTTTAAATGCAAAGCACTCTCACAGCTGAAAAAACTGCACACTTATTCCCAAAGCTTTTTTTTTTTTAAACAGTAACTCTGTACAAAGTAATATTTACAGAAATGTCATACAACTTCCATGTGTTTATGTACACAACATGCTTTCTGCAAGCCACCATCTTGCAATAGCTCTCTACTATGGTTTATTCATGGACCAAAAGGATCTCAGCTCGATGTGTCATTGTTTTTTAATTTCAAAGAACATAATAACCAGTAAATAAAGCCTTTTCTAGTGTGTAAAGGAAAAAGGGAATAGGAGCAAGAATTCCTTCACTTTTTATCTCTGGTCTCATAAATTGTATCATTGCTGAGTTGAAGGAAAATATTCCATATGCCTTTCTAAAACAGTGGACTGATGACAACTATGAGATTTAAAAACCTGTATCACAGTTGCTTACAATCTTTGCTGTAATAGTCTATATAAAATTTCCAGACATGAAAAGTCTAGTATTAGGAAAAGCTCACAGAAAAGAGGAGAGAGGGAATAATCAAAAAATCCCTGAAACCATTAACTGCTTCTGAAAATAATACTTTAGCACAAGACTGCCTTGAATGCACAGGGTAAAACTGAATATCTAGAAACAAAATAACTGCAAGCAGCACAAACTAGCACCAATCTGGATCTGATGCAACTGAAAACCTCCCTTAACTGTGTAAAAAGAGATGAGAAAAATAATTATGTGAGACCTCTTTAACATGTTAAGAAGATGCTGTAACTTTGCATTCTTTTGACAGTGTTGGGAGATACACTAAATACCAACTGTGCAGACACAACATCCACCTCTCAAAAATGCAAAGTCTGTCAGTCTAAAGATAAAGCTTGATTCATTTACGAAGAGCATTACAGGATGGGAGGGCATGTGACAGAGAATTTGAATCAATGAGTCAGGCGATCCCAGATTCTGTGCAAGGCTTTGACATAATATGGGCAAGATGCAAGAAAAGTCACCTCTCCCTTCAAAAACTTGAAAAAAAAAAAAAATGAGCACAAAGTTTTACAAGAAAATGCCTGTAAAATTTCAGACTAAGTATCTGTGTTTCAAACAAAATTCACTGCCTGTACAGTGCAGGCTCTAATCTTTTTTCCAGCCATCAAGTTGTGTTAGAGTATAACTGAATTTTTTCCCGTGTAAGGATTTTGCTGTATTCTCTCAGCTGTTTATTAAGACTGCAAAAGGGAAAAGGTTGTCTGGACAATTTTAAATGGTTAGGATTGTCACATAAAAAAATGTGTTAAAGAGTGGTTTACCGTAAGTAAAAGCATGTCAAGTTCAACCCTGATTATCATTAATTCCATTGGAACTTGTTTCTGCATAACTAAAAACAAGTGAGTGTATGAAGAAATAGGTTTGAATTTTAATAGCTACTTACGAGGGTGAAGCAATGAATTAATTTGATTTTGATTGAAAACAACGAAGATAAGGGCTTGATTTGAATTTAAGGGACAGTATCTATCCTTCCCTTTCAGCCTAAGTCTTACCTTACCCATTCAGACCATCAGACAAACATTTAAAGTTTTCATCACAGAAGAGCACAGGGCCAAATCAATTGTTTATTTGTTCTTTTTTTATGGTAAAACAGGAACAACATGTGATGGGGAACAAGTCACTTTTAAGACATGCACACAGAACACCTTTCCCCTACACCCTTAAGCTCTGCTGTCAGGGAGGTTGTGGTACATGCCCTGTGCTGTGCTTCAAAGAGAGACACCAGATGTGAAAATCTGAACACCCTCCAGTCATATTTATAATTTAGGCGTCGTTTCTTCAACGGTATTGTTCAAACTATTTATTCCACAGTGACTTTTATTACAATAAACTTTTAACCCTTGGGTTTGGGCTTCCTTTTGGACTTCCATCACACAGCAGCACGACACAGGCAGGAGCTAAGAATAAACAGCTGCATATTGAGCCACTCCAGGTGCCAACACAGGAGCAATGACCCCTCAGGACTGCAGACTGTGCAGATCAGCTCTACTTTCAACTCTCTTTCTTACATGCTGCTTAATTTCTTTTACAGAAGTCCACTAAATGCCTCTACAAAATATAAAGATGATTGTCTGAGTCTCACACAGTCACCTGCTTGTTTAAGATGGCTTTTGAAACCGTTCAAGTCCCATGATAAAAACCATTTTCAAGTTTCCAACCTGTTTTCTCACATTGTTCAAACAGTCTGCTGCAGGTATATACAGCCATTTCAAAGTTCTAAATTAAATTACTGAGGTGATCATTACCAAAAAGTAAAACCCTATCTTCTCAAAATAAATATTTAATGCAGCAGGGTAAGCTTTCCCAAAGCAGCAGCTTTGCTCACAAGTCCCAGTTCACTTGAACTGCAAGCACAATCACTGAAGAGGTTTAAGAGGTTTTCCAAATTGGATTCAGTGTTTTCTGGAAGGACTTAAAAAAAACTGGGGAGAAAAAAAAAAAAGACATAGTAGAGAAACAGGAAAATTATTAGGATATTGTTAAATTATCCTTAGAATTGGAGTTAAGGCGATTTTTACAGAAAGAGCTCAGTGGCAGAATTGCCTAATAGTGCTGGAGATAGATTTGTTTTCTGCCTCAGCAGCAGAAATATTTCCTTTCCCAGGCATTCCCTCAATAGAAACAGTAATATAATGGCAAATAAGATTTTCTTCCTTTCATTCTCTCTCCATTCAGAACTACAAAAGAGAAATAGCCTGTACCTGACTACAGAAACCTTTTCATTCTTGTGCTCCAGACTGAAGTGCACACAGCAAACTGAGAAGGAAACCAAGGAAACAGCTCACTTAAACAACTGATAATATCCCAAATATCCACCTGACAACTGAGTGTCAAGGTGGGAAGAAGACACAGACAGTGATGTGTGGGGGAGCTGAACTTCTAAACTAGCTTGGCTTCCAAAGTCAGAATAATTACTTCTGATATTACAAGCTCATTCTCTAGTAGAGTGAGAATCATGACATGTTATTTCCTTATGCTAATTAAAGCTGCCTGATGATGTGTGACACTGTTGGGGTGTTGTGGGATCAGAAGCCCAGCCTTGTTGGCAGAGGTGCTGATGGAGCTGACACAGAACCCAAACATCCACTGAGCATCCTCAGCCCAAAACAAGGGGTCCGTGAAATTTTATTTCAAAACCTACCAGATCAGGACAGTTGGCTGCTCCTATTGTAAGCTCAAACTAGATCATTACTTAATCTAGATAAATGTAAAGCAGCCAACCATAGTTTAAGCAAAGGATGGCAAATTTTATAATTTAAAAGACCCGAACTTTACAAGTTTATTAAAAGATGTCTTTGGAGTACAGGCTTGAAAGCCACAAAAGATGGGACTTCTGTAATAAAATAGGAAAAGCTTGTGTATTACAAAGATAATTTGAAAAAGAATTAGCCAGTGAGGTGCATAAAGGCTCCTAAATTCACAAAAAGCCCATGACCAATTTCAATGACCTCTGTATTACAGTTCAGTACAACAGTTCTCTAACCATTTTGTTATTTTACAAGTGGGTAAGGATGAATAACTCCCCTTTAAGATTCAGTCCACAGTGTAAAGGTAGGATGGAATGACAGTTACTAAAATCCTGTATCTTCCACAGATACTTTAGATTTTCCCTTCTCTTTACATAACCTCTCTGCTCCTTTTTAAGCAATGCAGCTCTAAGCCCTCAGTACATTCTCTGAACACCTTTGACATCTTTCAAACTCTGAGATGGTAGGAAGAGCTGTCTGCCCTTATGTATGTGCTATTTGCAATAGCCTGGTTTACAGATGCAAATTATTAAGATAATGCTGAGAAATTTAATAAAACACTGGTTGATGATCTTCCGTTTGATGTCCTACAGAACTCCTGTGGGATTCAATTAGAAACAGGTAAATGCATTCAAAGACAGAGTCTGGTTCCCCTGTCAAATACCTTCATGCTTGTACCCTCGATATTTCAGGCAGGTTCTAAAAGTCAAAAGATTAATTTTCTGTTCTAATTACTTGTTGGATGTAACAGACAAGCATTTTCCAAGTATTTATTAATCTGTGTGGCTTTGATCTAATACCCAAGAGCCATTTTATCTATGCTGTAATTTATTAACATACATAAATATACACTGATCTTCCACGTGGTTCACAATACTGCATCTAAACACAGAAGGCATTTTGAGTAAGAAAACTTCTCATTTCTCATTCATACTACAGAAGCAACCATCACCCCCCTTTTATCTGCACCAAAACATTGGGTTTTTTTAAATTTTTGAATCTATTTCATCAACAAAAAGTCATATTTTATAAAAATCATTATACCAGACTCCCACATTGTTTAAACCAGCAGCAGCGTTTCATCAAGGACAGAGCTGCTTTTTAGAATAAGCAAATTTAAATATCCAAATCTGTGCCATTTTAGGTTTTTTGAGCCAATTAACATTAACAAAACAGTAGCAAGAGCAATAAAGAGGAAGCAACAAACCCACAATAATCAGGCCTACATTAATACATTATGCTATACACACTTCCAAGTTTCAAGCCATGTCAAGAATAATTGCCTTTGAACGCCCATTTCTCTGCTCTTTATCCTGTATCAGAATGCAGCAAACATCCTGTCAAGCTTACAAGTTAATTTATTGCCAAGTGAATGCATTTTGCAAATTCACACATGTTAACAGGACTTCTTTTTAACTAAAGTTACATGTATTTTGAGGTTTTGTGCCAAGTTTTCTATATTTAACAATTTGGGACTTTTCCAGCAATTTTCATTGATGATGTCTCTCTCTATGAGGAGTTAGAAGTCATCAATACAGAACCAGAATAAAATTACCATTGGAAAAGGGTAGAAAACAGTGTTCCCACTGGACTGGAGCTGGGTGACACAGTCAAGCAGATCTTGCCTTTGCTTCTTCAACAACTGAACACTCAACAAATTCAACCCACAAGTGGGAATGCTGTCCTGAATTTCAATTTTGTCAAGGTATCTGCATTTAAGGCAGGAAAGCAAGGATTTATACTGGAAATCCAACAGGAGCCATCAGGGAAGGTTCTCACCAGCAAGCAGAGAATGAGGGCTGAGAGGAAACAGCAAGTACGTGCTCCAAGCAGAGAAGGAAGAATTTCCCCTCTTAACAGCAAAGAAGGGACAGTTCTGTTTCACCACCAAACTCCCCACCAATTTAATACCCTGGCTTTATTAATAAAAGTAGGGAATTAACTTTGAATGGATACAGATTAAGGCAAATACCCAGAATTAGCAAGAAACTCTTGTTGGCTAATATGTAATGAAGAATGCACAATTCCTTTAAACACAAGTAAGAAATACACCACATATTGTTTATACCAAACACAGTTGGGGACGTGAGCCTTTTGCCTGGGAAAACCATCTTCAAAGTAGCAACTGTTTTCCCAGCTGTGAATACTCTTTCCTGGGAAATCTATTCGTACCATTACAAAAATAATTTTCAAAGGAATGTAAAATTATTCAGCCTAATCTATGCATATCCATATTTCAGACATGATTCTGTACCTTCTTAGACATGTTTGTTTACAGAAGGCCTACTATTCTCTATAAACACTACATGGGTGTCACAATTAAATTTACCCCCTTTTTTAAATAAATAAATGTATGGTTAATTTAATAAAATAATTTGAAGCAACTCTACCAATATTCTGATGAAGAAGTGTTAGCAGGAAACAAATGTTTCAGTCCCATAACCAGCTGCCCTCAAAGTTTGTTGTTTTGTGGTTGGTTGTTTTTTTTAAATTTTCCTAATTTGAGAAATATTGCATAGATAAGAAAGCAGATAAACCTAGCAAGATGTCACACAGTAAGCTTTGAGATTTAGCTTTTGGATTTAGAGCTTTGTAATTATTTCCTAAAACTATCAGAAGGCCACCATACAGAGAGGCACTGAGAGCCAGTGGGCCAGCAAACTTGTCTCTTTGTGCAAGTAAAAAAACCCCAAACAAATAACCCAAAAATAAACATTCAACTGAAAGGTAGCCCAAAGCAAAGAGAAATAGGCCCAACATTTTAATTATAGACTGACAAAACCCAGCACAATAACATCCATCCTGACATTTAACTTGGCCATTTTGAGAAACAGCTCCCATTCCCCCTTTATCTCCAGGAAACTGCTTTCTGCTGATGTATCTTTCCATCAAGGCACAGGGGGAGATGGAGGGATGGGGGAAGATGAAAGATTATGTCATCTTCTCTTCATAACACGGACAAAACTCTATTTGCATATTAAAGATACTTTAAAATTGGTCCAAAAAACCCAGTATGAGACGAGTTACTTATTTTAGGATGTTAGGCTAAATAAAATTAACTTTTTGGAATTTGTTTCCTTTTTTTTTCTTTTAAGATTTTTACATATTCCTTGAACAAAAATCAATAACCTCAGATAACATGAATGCTTACAACAGAGGATTAAGCAAGTACAGCAAAACCAAACAAGTGCAGGAAGAGTGGACAACAGAATTGCAATGCAAACATTTTCCAAAATATACTTTAATGTATATAAAATATAGTTAATATTGGTAGCCTGGTAATCAGAAGCAAATACTGCAACATCACACTAAGTTATTAAGTTCATGGCATTTTTTCAGGATGGGAAAATATAAACCAAGTTATTTTGATGGCTACAATATAAGCTTCCCATTAATTAGAAAAATAAATTAAGGGAACAATAAAGGATTACTGAGTTTGTTTGCAAATCATCCACAACTCATTATTTCAAGAACAGGCTTTGGGATGAATTAGTGGGTTGTCAAACAAATAAATACACTGTTTGATGATAGCTTTACAGTATCTGCTGGATCAGTTTGCACCAATGTCTGGTTTGCATTCATTAAACATTCAAATTACTACCCCAGTTACCTGATTACAAGCAGCATTAGAGATCATATCAAAGTAGCATTCCCAGTTATTCCACCGAGCTCATGCCCAAAATGTTTATCTCCACAGCTTAAACATAATTTTACAGGGTTTTCCAACCAAACAGTGATTTTAAAGATTTTTTTTTGTGGTTTGCTTTGTAGCTTAACAATTCTATTTGCTCTTTATGATAACCTCCAAAAAGCCAAACAAAAAACCCCTTTCTTTACAAATTTTGCCTTTTTCCATTTAGTAAACAGATCTTACTGTTTGGGCACCTGCACACTTTGATGAAAGAAACATTATGAGCTACTTGTTTATTTGCCATTGTTTGTAGTATCTGTATGGAATCTCAGAAATTAAATTCCTTTCCCACTGATCCTGCCCTTATCTGAGGAAAATGTTGATTCCTCCTCCTCCAACCACTTGCAATGCTGGAGATAACAAGGAAGTCCAAGGAAACACCCACTGGCTGTATGAGCATTACCTAAAGTACCCCTCAGCCATGAACAAGGGGATTTGATTTATAAAGATTGATCTTCCCTTAGTCATTGTCATTTTCCTTGAAATTACAATGTTCACTAGACTAAATTGGGAAGGAACAGGAAATTAATATTGTTTTCTATGGATTATGAATTTTGAATCTTGCCTAATAGATGTTCTGTTCTGAAAGAATTTCCTACAGTTCTGCAGAAAGGCAGCAGCTCTGCAAAGAGCACTGCAGCAACGAGAGCTGCCCCTAAATTACAAGATCCTTTGACACAGTAAGGTCGTTCTGGGCAGAACTCAAACTGCCCTGGGAAACAACGCAGCCACACGTTGTTCCTTACCTACAGAGCTGCAACTGGCAGGACTGCTGCTCCAGAAGGCTTTGTGCCATTGAGGCAGCTGAAAGTTTGGAGGCCGGAGAAATCCAAAATCAGAAGCAGAACAGGGGTAATTGCAAAGAAACACTTCTAGGGGTTCTGTTATTTCAAGCTGACACGTTAACAATACTGCAATTTTTATTTTTTTTTTGAGAGAACTGAAACAAAACTAACTCGTCAGAAAAGATCCATCAGGCAGTTGTTACCTAAGAAGCCAATAGTCAGCTTCAAACCACCAGCCTAGATGGCACATTTTAAATCTCTTTGCTTCATACCCATGTTACAGTTTGAAAGGAAAAACTTAAACATTCTGATAGTTCAATATATAAGTATGTTAGCAAACTATAAAAGTCATTATAAAAAGTGTAAAACTAACGTATAGTGATTAAAAAAAATCTGTTTAATATGTGTGATTATTTTAAGGCAAACAGAACAGTAACATTAGGAGAATCAGTCAGAAAAACCTGAAAGGCTGAATTATATTTTTAAACTTATTTAAACTTCAAAACTCAGCTCCCCTAGAGATGTCTTATTTACAGCTGTGTGGTTCTAAGATCACTCACGAAAACATTCATATTGGTCTTGAATTGCTTATTACTATTTAGTGTAAACAGAAGAAATTGAGTAGATGAAAATCAATAAAACATCAAGATTACTCTGAAAGGTCAAGCTGTTCCAAGGAAAAATGCCTTAGTCTAAGGCTGGCAAGAATTTTTGAAATAAATTTCTTGAAGGAATGATCAGTGTACACTAAATCCAGTCACTGAAAACACACCTCAACTTGCCTCCAGCTCCATAACAAAATCAATCAGACATTTGTATTTCCCACTTTGGAGATTAAATTTGCTGTACTAGAATTGAAAAAAAAAAAAAAAAAAGTAAATCACAGAAACATGACTTAATGAACCAGTGAAACCTCTGTCCCACCAAAAACTCTGACTTCTTTCTGCCACACATGAGACTCTTTAGGAAAAACTGGAGCCTACCCATCCTTACTTTAGAATATCAGGAAGAGTTTCCTTTAATTCAGTTGCTGCATTAAAAACCAATCACAGCTCATCAGAATCCAGGCACCATGAGTCAGGAACTCCTGTAGATCTAGCAAAATTTCAGCTCATTTTAAAGTAACAGAAATCAATTTAAGGAAAGTAAAGATGCAGAATAAACCTCAGCAGTTGCTTAACATTTGTTCCAAATTTCTTACTTGGAACCATTCACTGATTGAGCACAGCCCCAGAGCTCCTCTGATCTTCCTGTTCACACAGAGCTGTTTTACCTTGTTCTCTGTTACACCTTCCATGCTGACAAGGTTTGATGACCAAAAGCACTTTAGAGCATAAATGCCAGTGTGCCTTAACCAAGCACTTCACACAAAGCTGGGAGAACTTACTCTGAGCAACAACCAAACTGCCAAGCAATTAACTTTTTTAGCCACTTCTGAAGTAAAATTGTTTAAAATCTGCCTCACATTTTTCATTCTCAACAGTTATTTCAAAAATAAATTAAAAATAAAAAGAAGCGGTCTATTAACTTAGACTTTCCTCTATCAACAGTTACAGTTTATAAAGCTGGTGCCAAGAAGTGGCTTGTCATAGACCTTTTATGGCATTCCCTAAAACTCACTATATACATGTTCAAGCCACCCACTGGCATCAACTTTTATGATTCCAAGAACTGTTGTGCTTAGAGGTGCTCCCTAACAGTATTAAGGATTCTTCTTTCCATTACTCTTTGCTCCTTCTTGCACAGTTCTACAGTCTGCACAGTCCTCAAAACTCATCTGGGTGTTCTAAGAACTGAACACTGGACACCAGATGGCCCAAAAAGGCCCCACTAGCCAGGAGCTTGAAGCCCACCCCGACTATTTGGCAGTTTTACGTGAAATTATAGATTGTCACAGGCAATAACATTTTCATTTTGACATTTCAATTTCACACTATTTCGTCCTGGAAAATTATTTTCACTCAATTATAGCACGACAAATCCACAGTCTGTAACAGAAAGGAAACAAGAAACATTCCCTCTTATGAAGCTAGAAGGACAAAATTTCCTGTTTTTGCTTTGACAAAGATGCAGTCTTTTCTTACTTAGGAACATTTCTGCTGAGCTCAAAACTGCACAGTCCTCTGAATAGCTTCTGCCAATAGGTTGGCTTTTTAATATTAAGCTTCCCAAGCTCTAAATGCAATACTTAGAGACACTTATGAATGCAAGAGATCTTCAAATATGTTCTTGCCAATGAGCTTAAATAAAATAATAATCTAGTAACAAAATAAGTAGTAATTTTTAGTTATATGAGCTCCATTGAACTGCACATGTCATGATAAAGGAAGTAACAAGCAGCTTTCACATATATTTTATGTTAGGCCACGAAACGTAAGAGAATTGAGACAGTGGCTTCTTGAGGTGATCTTCAAGAATTCCTGAGGGAAAAAACCTGCTTTCTCTCTCTACTTCTTGAATTGCTTTACAGTTCTTTGATCCTCATTCCACAGTAACACTATCAGAACTGAATTGTCCTTGAATTATGCATCATTTCCACCACCAAAAAAAACCTTACAGCTCCAAGTTCCTACTTAAGTAACATATGGAGATTGTTAATTTTATTCTCATAAAATAATCCATAAAACGTTCAGGAATACAAAGAGACTGCTGACACCTTCTGGCCACTTGACATTCTGTCCAAAAACGAGGAGAACTTCCAAGAAAACATCTTTCATGTTTTCCCAGGCACTCAGGATCACATGAAGACTGAAGCTGCACCGGGATTACCATATGACAGCTCCTCACTTGGTTCACCTCTCACCCACATCCAGTCTCTGTTTTTCACAGAAAACATCCAAAACAGAGATCACCTCTCTGCCTGCTATGATTGCACCCAGATCTGGCTTAATTTATCATTTCCTTTTAGCTTTCACTCTAAATATACTGCATCCAAGGAACCACTGCAACTAAATCCAGCTCATGTACACAACAGAACCTACAGCAACAACAAATCCATTTTGTATTGAATTAAAGAGCCAAACCTGCAGCTTTTGCTTCTTCTTTTTCTTCGGTTTGGTTTCCAATTCCAGCTCATCCTTTTGGGCCATGTCTTCCTTCAGCTTTTTTCTTTTTTCTGCCTTCTTTTCTTTTTTTTCCACAACCATTTTTGGCATTCTAAAATGCTGTTCTGTAACAGAAATCACCAAACTGCAGCTAGAACCTTTTTTCATATTAAATATCAGTCTCATATACAGACAGTTATAGTACTATAAGTGCACTGGTATGGTAATTACTTGTGACTCCCTACTATGAAATGTATGTCTGCACTGAAATTTGATTCATTTTGGAGAATTTTCGTGTTTCCTTTCGGAATACATTGTACTTAAAGTACTGTAAAACTCAAATACCAATCCCCTGTAGGAATGTCCACACCTTTAGTCCTCTGAGGCCCTGTTGTGGAAAATGCCTCAGTGATATTCCTGGTAGGAATTCCCCATAACTTAGGCTGTGCTTTCTGCAGGTTAGAGCACACCACAGTGAACTGTCTGATCAACTGCCCACCTCAGATAACACCCCATCATCCCAGAACACACTCACATGACTGTTGCCATCCCACTAATATGCACATGTCTGCACTCACAAGCAAAATGTAAGGCCATTTGATTACTAAGCAGTTTTAAACCATTAGTTCTGCTTAAACTGCAAGTTTTTCTATTTTCATATAGGTTAACGTGGTAAAGCTATGCTTGATAGTTGTCTCACTAGCTCTATCGTTAATTTTAGACTGAAATAAGGGTGAACACGAGCAGGAGTTGCAGACAACACTGCAGCTGGGTGTGAGAGCAGATCAAGTTGTAATTCTGCACTATTTCTTTGCCAGAACACCTGATTTAAGCGGCTTTCCCCAGCTGCCCCAACACTGTCACTTCCAGCGTCAGTTTCAGCGTCAGTTTCACCACACAGGCAAATAGTGGCTCAACCACAAACATTTACCTTGAAACACACACTGAAATACAACACAACCCAGGTCGGGAGGTTCCCGATGGAACAGGAGCTGCCGAAGGAGAGGTTTGGCAGCTCCGGGACAGCGGAGCCAGGCCTGGCACGTGTGAGGCACAGCCCGGGAGGGCACCCAGCCCACAGCCAGCCCCTGCACAGGGCCCCGGCCCCGCTCCCCAGCCCGGATTCGCTTCCCAACATAAAATCCGGTTCACATCCCACCACAAACCCCCCCTCACATCCCACCACAAACCCCCCGGCACGCCGTAGCCCCCTCAGCCACCCCGCCGCGCATGTGGCCAGGCCGGGCCGAGCCTCCCCGCCCCTCCCGCAGCTCCGTGCGGGCAGGGGGATCCCCGGAGGAGCCGCCGCCGCCCCGGGGGGAGCCAGGGCTGCGCCCCCCGCCCGCCCCACACGCACCTCCCGCAGCCGCCGCCCCGGCACATTCAACTGAGCCCCACGCTTGGCGCCGCCGCCCGCCCCCTGCCGCTCATTGGCTATGCGGGAAGAATGGCGGCATCTGGTTGGCTGTCTGTCTGTCAATCACTGCGATGGCCAATAGGAAGCCCCGCTCGGAGTTAAAGTGCCCATCGGGAACACGTGTGCTGCGGAGCGATCCGCCGGCTTCTGGCGGCGCGGGTGACGTCACCTTCCCGCGCCGAGCTCCCCCTGAGGCCCCGCCCTTTAGCCTGGGGGATTCCCGAAATCGGGAGCGGGCCTGGCCGGGATCCGCCCGCATCCTGGCAGGGGCCCAACTGTGCCCTACTGGGACTCACCCCTCATCCTGCTGGGACCCCTCAGGGCCTGGCAGGGGTCCAACCGTATCCTGACAGGGACCCGCCCGCGCCCTGCCTGGGACCCCTCAGGGCCTGGCGGGGATCCCCCGCATCCTGACAGGGACCCCCAAGCCCTGGCAGGGATCCCCTCAAATCCTGACAGGGACCCCCAAGCCCTGGCAGGGAGCCCCTCAAATCCTGACAGGGACCCTCAAGCCGTGTCAGGGGAGCCCCCGAATCCTGGCAGGGATGCCCGGGCCTGGCAGGGGACCCCCTAAATCCTGGCGGGGATGCCCGGGCCTGGCAGGGGACCCCCTAAATCCTGGCAGGGATGCCCGGGCCTGGCAGCCCCTCCCCGCCCTGCAGGACGGCCGGTGGGAGCCAGCCCGGCGCTCCCGAGTGCTGCCGGTGACAGCAGGCGGGCCCGGGGGCCGCTGCGGACACTCAGGTGTGGCTCTCTGCAGAACGGCTCCGGTCCCTTTGAGCCCCAGATCCTAAAGGCTCCAGATCCTAAAGATCCTGCAGTGTGAGATAGCAGTGCCCGTGTCCCGATGGGGTCCGGTGGAATGCGTGGGAAGAGGACAAGGGTGTGGTTTGACAGATGGAGAAAACACCTCCGAGGACAATTTCCAGGAAACAAATTGATTTCCATGTTTCCATTTTTCTATAAATACCCCATGCACAAACTTTTCCAAATCCCCTTGGTAATTTAAAGGCCAGAATCTTTACCACGTACACACACGTCGATGACACATTCTTTTTCAGGACAGCCTGAGACAGGGCTGTTGTTTCCCTTTGCTTGGAGCCCAGCATCCCTGAGATGCTGGATGTGGGAGCAGATGCTGCTGGCAAACACATCCCTGTCCCGTTTCAGGCACTGATGGGAAGGGACAACCTCTGTTTTCCTCCTCCCCACAGCGAGGTGCCCTCCTGCCCCCAGGCATCCCTGCTGGGCTGGGAGAGCCTCTGTCCCCTGAACTTGTCCTCACACCACGGTCAGAACCTGGAATCCCCTTCCCAAAGCACCGCTGGGGTGCATGGCATCCTTTGGGAATGGGTGCTGGTTAGAAATTTTACACAAAAAACATAAAATGTATGTAAGATACAGCAGCGTGCTCGGGCTGAGTTAGGGTGTTGGCACACGGATAATCACAGGGTGGTGGTACCTAAAACTAAGGCTGTAATTTGAGCTTTTGCTCCAATATGACTAGGCAAAAAATATTTTCTATGTTTATAGAGTTCCTAAAATAGATTGTGTTATTGCATATCCTATTGTGACATCCTGTGGTTAAACACAGTATTACAGATACTGTCAAATCAGTCTTGGCTGCAGGATTGTAAAAAATTAGATTATGTGGAGTGATCAGTGTAACTCGTGTCTATTTTACACGTTCAGTTTGGCCAGCTAGCTGTGAACTTCTCCAAAAACTTCTCCAGGATGAGAAATCACACTGGGCCGAACATTAATGTGGGATAGCACAGATACTTGTTCTGTGCTGGACAGAAATGACATCTGTCCTTTCTCAGGAAAGGCCTGTGACTCCAGGTGTTGATTGTTTACGTGCTGTCCCTGTGAAGGATCCTAACTCCACACTTCCTCCTCAGGCAGCATTCCCACTCCAAGGATTAAACTGTTCAAAAAGACACAAGAGTCTTTGCACACCTGCAGCACCCCCGAGGATGTACAAAGCACATGCACTAACTGCACTCCCATCTCTTAGAGTGTCAGCAAAGATGGTTTTTCCCAGGTCAGGGAACTCAGCACTGCTCTGCACAGTGCTTCTCCTCCCTCCTCAGCGGCACTGCAGGAGCTGCAATTTCCCTCCAGGTAGTCCTAAGCCAACACTGCAGCCCAGAAGCCCCAGCATGCAGAGGAATGGCTCCAATGACACATGAAATTGAGGTCTTGACCCCCTGACACCATCAGAAAGCCCTGGCATTTTTCTCACAATTAGCTGGATGAGAGGTCTACTTAGATCCCATCTGGGGAATTAGCATTGTTCATTAACAGCACATTTCCATTTCATCAACCTATAATATTTCAGGCCTCAAGCTAAGCAGCTGGATGCTCATGCAGTTTTAAAGAGCCAAGAGAGCTGGTCAGGATAATAGATGGAGCATTATCTACCATGACTTCACTTGTTTAAGCTTTTCAGGAAGACAGCAAGAGCAGCCTCCCTAAACAATGCTGTATTCTCATTGGCCTTATTCTCATTACACAAGACACAGTTAATGCTACTTTCTCTGGCTTCCTTTTCACCCTGAAACCACAAAATATATTCCTGCAAATCTAGATTTCTGTCTAAGGGACAATAAATGATGAAGAATTATACTGCACGTGCCTCTGTGAGCACCAGCCTTCAGACAGGACCTGAAAAAGCACCTGTAAAAAAGATGGTGTGGCTTTATAAATAAAGGTCTTCCAATGACATTCAGAAACCAAGAGGAAGCTCCACATGGATGTTGTTTGTCATGCAGAGCCAGAGCACTTCCAAAAGGATTGAGACATATGATAGTAGTTTGTATTTCACATTTTCATTTTGGGAGATTCTTAGTTCAGGCTTGGCATGACCTAAGCAAATCTACCTGTATTTCATACCAACTGTAATCTTCTACCTACCACCATCATCTCACTTCCTACATCAAATATTTTTCATAATATTAAAGTTCTTATTCAAAATATAGGAACAAATAACATTGGCTTGGAAAGGGTAACGGTTTATTGAATGCATACAAAATTATGACACAAAAATAAGTTAATTGCACAGAAATTTAAAGAGAGAAAAAATATTAACTTGATTTTAAAGGTTTGATCCAGATGTGAAGAGCCTCTACTATCTGCACCTGTAAGACATAAGAATGCACTGTAAGGGTTGCACAACTGGAACTTTCAGTCACATGAGCTACAACACGCCAGGGAAGGGCTTGGCCCATTTATTTTAATTCAGGTGCTTGCTGTGCTTTCCTCACTCTGATGACACACCGTTTTCCCAGAACTTGGCCAAACCTCCCACTGAACAGGTGGGAGACCAGCCTGCAGACACAATTTCATGTCCTAATTCTCGTGTCTATGAGGCCATGTTAATCACTCCACTATAGAGAAGCAGGGATTCACCTGTGCTGTCAGAGCCCCTCTGCTGCACTCCCGACACCATTTACAGATCAGCCACCAGCTCTAGAGCAGTCAGAGGTGTGACAGTGGCACTGCCACACCGTGTGGACACCAGCCTGGTTTTAGTTTGTCTTTTCTCCTGATACCTGTTGTGCTGACGATTCCCATTAGATGGCACTCCAATTGCTCCCGGGGAGTTGAAGGTGGGGTGAGATGCTCTCATCAGAGCTGCATATCTACAAACAAACACAACCAGGCTCAGCATCTGCACTCTGTATTTTCACTCTTCCATCCAGTTTAATCATCTGCATCTGTCACACAAATCTCACAGTCCTACTGCACAGAACAGTCAGGGGATGTCTGCCTGCAAAAGACAGATTTTTTTATTAAGTTCAAACTTGGCTTGTCAGGGTATTGATTATTCTTGGTTACTTCAAGGTGCTGGACATAGCTTTAGGATTCCACTATGTGGACCTAGACCCCAAAGGGCACCTGAGTTGGCCAGTGCCTATTCTCAATTAGGAGAGACTGACACAGGTAAGCTTGAAAATCCAGGAAAACATTTGACAAGCTTTTTATCTTGGCTCAGAAATTAAGGCTGGCATGTCAGAAATTCAGCCTGAGACACAAGAGGAAATCATGGCTATTTTATTGACATGACCAGTAGTTTCCAGAACTCCCTGTCTGTCCAAGCTCCCCACCAAGCCTTGAGCTCTCATCTTGAGCTGAAGTATCCCAAGTCCAGCTCACCCTGCCTTGGAGATGGGCTGGCTGCTCCCTCTGCAGTCATGATCCAGAGGATGCCGATGTTTTATGCAGAAGCTGCCACCACACTGTTCACAAACCACCTTCATCATCTCTTTCCTTTTGCAGCCTGGCTTTGTGCATTTGTTTGTGAAGATCTGAGTAAGAGAGGACAGGAAGTTGGCAATGTTGGCTTTCTGTGAGCCATGACCAAGCTGAAGGCACAGGAAGGCAGCTTAGACTTCAGCAGCAGTTTTCTTACCTTCTGCTTCTGCTGTGCTGGGTTGTATTTGCAGTCCTTATCTATGTGGGCTCCAACCACAATATCTGGGATTTCTCCCTTCTGCACTGGGATAGGTGTGTTACAGAGGGGACACACTGGCACCTGCACATTCTGAGAACACACAGCACAGATCAGCATCACAGAATTAAAGAACTGTTTAGATTGAAATAGACCTTTAAGATAATCAAGTCCAACCATTACAAGTCCAACACTATTTTTATGTTCTTCCCCTTCTCTTACCCATAGATAATAGAAATATATTCCTAAATGTTCCCATTTGCTAATGCTTTTAAAGATACACTTCACAACAGTAACTACAAATCCCCATCCAAAAACCACAGAGAAATGCTTTGCCAAACCAATTGCAGCAATGTATTTAGTAAGTTGACTTTAAATATCCTTTTGGCTTTTCTGGAATTACAGCCCTTGAATACTTCAAAGCCCAAGTACAGGCCAGAGATCAAAGTATGGACCCACTTGTTCTGTTTATTTCTTCTGTAGTTTCATGTTTGTTGTTCTTCAACTTACAGGACTTGGACCCCAGAAAATTTTAGACCACAATACATTACTTGAAATATAAAGCACTCCTCTCTGGGAAGATGCACTGTAAGTGAAAAAAACTGGAATCTAGCAGTTCCGACCTGTGAAATGTCATGTTTTTATATATCAGAAATCCAGATGCATCATTAACTTGCATCTTGAGGTTCTCCTATCCACTTTTATTGAAAGTACAGGTGAAGTTTCAGAGCAGCCCTTATAAATGACTTAGCAATTCTGCAGGGAGAATTATGACTCACATCATACAGAACTCACTTTCTTGTAGGCACAGCTGCACTTGTGGTCATCGTAACGGATGTGATCTTTACAGAAGACTTCCCCACACGCGTCGCATTTCAGAGGAAGGAAATCTGGGAGAAGAATAAAAAAGAAAACATTTTTATGGAACAAAGCTAACAACTCTAAGAGTACTCACAGAAGTCTACAAATAAATTCTAAAGCAGTTTTTGTTGAGCCACAATCCAATTATCTCTATAGAGATTAGATCATTTTTCACAAATACGAAAACTAAAAGAGCAAGAGTGGTAAGTTTTCCTCTTTTTACCTGCAGCATAAGACAAACACAAGCCATAAGCACCTCAGGAGCTCCTCGAATGCAGAAACCTCAGTGAGCAACTAGTCAAGAGCTAAGAGCTGAAGTACAAACGCAAAGCCCAATTTCAAAAATTACGTTATTCTTGAAAAGCCATTCCTTAACAATTTAACACGTACAGGAACAACAGCTATCGCTCCTTCCCAAGCCCTACAGAGGGGGGACCACAGCAGCAGCACTGGTGTCTGCCGCTACCCCCAGCAGCCCCGGGGGACAGCATCGGTCCCCAGCACACTGCGTGACGGCTCCGCCCGGGCGGGCGCTGCTCGGGGCCCGCACTCACCCAGCTGTTTGCAGGTGCGCTCGGAGCAGTGCTCGCCCAGCCACGGCAGCTCCATGGCACACGGGGAACGGCGACGGCGACGGCGACACCGACACCGACACCGACACCGACACCAAGCCCCGGACGGGCGCGGCCGCCGCGCCTTTAAGGGCTCGGGGCGCTGAGTCAGCGCAGCCACCTGCTGAGTCACGCTCCCGCCGCCCCGCCCCCGTGACGTCACTACCGCCACAGCCAATGGCGTGCCCCACCGCCCCCACCGCCCGTCTCGCGTGCGCGGGCAGCGGCCAATGGGAGGCCGCGGGGCGGCTGAGTCACGGTCGGGGGCGGGGCCTGGGAATGGGAATAATGGGGGGGAATGGGGAATAAGAATAAAGGAGAATAAGAATAAGAATAAGAATAAGAACGGAGATAGGCACTGGGGTGAGAAAAGACTTGGGGCAATAAAAGGCAAGACGTGGGGCAATGAGATGAGTTCAGGGTGGAGGTGGCAGGGGTTGGTAATGGAGACCAGAAACTTCCCCAGCTGGTCTCTATTTAAATGCTTGTCTCGCTTTGACAAGGCACCTTGAGATCAAGGTGTATTTTAAAATGTGGATCTTTGGGGGTGTGTGACAATTCTGGCTTCGCACAGAGCAGAGGATGACTGTTGATTTCATGACATTAGCAAAAGGATTGAGAAATGACACAGTGTTGTTCCACCCCGCTCTCCCGGAAAACACCTGACTGTGCTGTGGTGCGTGACTCAGACCCAGAGTGGAGCCACGAGGTCAAAGGGGAGCTTTGGGATTGTGTGTGCTGCTGGCTGCCGGCACAGGCCACTTTGAGCTGTTGAACTCCAGGAGTGGCATGTGCCACTGCTCCACCTTCCACGTAACTCACCAACGTGGCACTCGTGTGACTCCTGCTGTGGGTGCCAGCTTGGAGCACTTCCCAACAGCACAGTCCTGCTGGATTAAATTGATACCGTGTCATCAGCCAGACAGTGCTCACTCTTCAATTAATTTTCTCTCCCAAACCCACAAAATTACCAAATCTCACATAAACCCTTACTCCACAGAACAGCTGAGCTGACAGAGCATTCTGCCACAGGTTTTTGAAGGGTAAACTCTGATTTCACCTCCTCCACTGTGGTGTTTGCTGCCTGGGTCTTCTGGGTTGGCTGTGCCACATCCATGGGAACACCCAAAACCCACCCTGGGACAGCCTGGGCAGGGCACAGCCAGAGTATGGGACTCTCCCCCATGACTTTTGTTCTTCTCACTTGGTGGGTTCTGGCAATTTGGGACAGGTGAATTTTAAAATGGGAGAGGAAACATCAAAAAATATCCAAATACAAATAGTAAGAGAAAGTCAAGTTATCCAAGGTACTTCAAGAGCTTGACTCTATTATGCATCAGCTTCCTTATACAACTCAAAATCTTGGGAGGTGCAAAAAACCCACATGTCCTGCTGACCTTCAAGGCTGATTTTTTTTTTTTTCCCTACAAAGCACCTACCCAGTGCTTGAGAGCAGTGGGATCCTCATGATCTCCCCAGGAAGGCTTGCCAAAAACCAGTGGGATGGGCTAAGCAGAGGTTGGTGTCTGGCTGGCTGAGAGTGCCCTGCAGGCTGGAGAGCTGCTGCCAAAGGGATCATGTTTTATGGTGGAGAAGGGAGGAGTCTGCTTGTGGATAACAACAGGAGTGGCTCTGCACAGATTAGATGCTCTTAACGAAGACTGTAAATCCCAAGTCTGGAAACCCACATAGTACAGGCAGGCATCTTAATAGAAACGAGGATTAGAAATTAGCTGAGGTCTTTAGTGATATTTTTAGAAGGTTGCTCCTGACAGGTTAGGCTGCTGAGAACCAGAGGAAAGTGCCGAACCCTGTGTTACTTGGGAGAGGATCACACAGTGCAGTGTGTGATTAGAGGCTGGCTAGCTTAGTGACAAAGGGGATACGTGGGTTAGGGCTGATTCGGGAGGAATTAGCAAGGGAAATTGCTTGAGAAGCAGAATTTGATTAGGGGCAGCCAACATGGATTTGTGAAAGGAAAGCTATGTGTAACTAACTTGCTGGAGTCTGGGGGAGGCACCATTCCCTGGCAGCCTGTGGAGTGTTGGTTTTATATAACTGATCTGCAGAGGGAAGGCCTGGCCCTTTGCCACCAGAATGGTGACACTGGGTGGGATGGATGGCCATCCCCTCCCTCCCTTGCATCTGCATGGGCTCTCTGCCTCCTCTTTCCCCATCCATCCCTTCCACTTCCTTTTTAGTTTTTATAGGAGGAGGCCTATTGCTTCTCCCCATGTCCCACACTCTTCTCTCTGTCGTTCTCTTCCTCTCCCTGCAGTCCATGGGATTGCCTCTTGTCAGGGTATTAAAGATCACTGTCCACCCCACCACACCAGCCTGGTCTGCCTTAGGACCTGCATTGCATCCTAAAGGGGGGATAAAACTCCTCAGAAAAGGACATTCATGGCACAGGGGAACAACTGTCCAACATCACTGCCAGCTACAGGCACAGCATGGATGGGGAGCCAGGGATGTGCTTCCATCCTGTCTCCCAGGGAGGGTCTGTCCCCTTCCAGCACCTGGGTTATGGCAGCACAGCACAGAGATGCCCATGGCCAGGACAGCCAGGTCCATCCACCTCCTCTCTGCCCTGTGTGCCCCAAACTCCTCCCAACACCATCCCGAAGACACAGGTGAGTCCCGTGTCCCTGGTGTCCCCAAGGCCACCTTGTTGCCTGCAGTCGTCCTGCTTGTTGCTCCAGCTGCAGAGCCACTGCTGTGGCATTAACATTTGGGTGACTCCAGCTCTCATTTGCCTTTTCCAGGTCTCTGAACTCCAATCCCAATGTCCTGCTTTTCAGCTCATAATTTCGTACCAGGCTCTTAAAACTGGATTTTATTTTCATTGCAATGACCCTGGGATGCTGCCTGATGCCTCTGTGGAGGAGACATGACATCTCCATTACACAGCTCAGATAAGTGTCCTAAAGAGACCACACACAAAGGAACCTAATGGTACCTATTTTTATTAGGTTTATTACAGGAGGGGAAGGAAAGCAGTCCCATCTCCCCACAGGATACTCTGTTAACAGCAGCAGACAGAGAGGAGAGATCTGTGGAGGTGGATCAGTTTTCCAAGAATATTAGCTACTGCTGCTCTAAAATTAGAGTCTAGGGAGAGCAGACAGGTTGACATAATTGAAAGGGCTGTCTTATGGGATGACATAGTTAAACAAGTCCATGATCAGCTTTAGAGTGACAGCTCAGCGACTTCTTCTAATCCTCAAAGGAGCACTGAGTTGTGAGGCTGTGATTTAACTAGTCCTGGATCTTATCTTGTGATGATGTCAATATTATTAGAACCTGCTCCTAAAGAGATGCCTCCAAAATCACTGTACATGAACCGACTGGTGTTACAGGCACGACTCTGCTGCAGCTTCACCCTGCAGAGCCATGGCTGATAAAACACTCCCCTGCTGCCCTTCTTACGTACCTGATTCTGTCCCTGTGGGCTGGGCTACAGGGGCAGGTCCAGAAACAGGATTAAGAACCTCATTTCAGGATGGAGCTGAAAAATGTCCTTCAGCCGCCCATTTTATTCAACGTAATTTAATAGCAAACACAAACTAACAAAGTTAGAGGTGAAATATAATAGCAGGAACCCCATAAAAAGTAACCTAATCTGTAAGATAAATAGACAACACTTTAGCCTGGGGAGATAGCAAATAAAAGAGAAATATGAGCAGAGCCATTCTCAATTCATAACTAACTTTAAAGAGAAATAATGAAGATGAGTTCTTCAACTTTTAATGCCCTAAGATTCTACTCCACAAAAAAAAACAAAACAAACAAAAAAAAAAAAAACAAAAAAAAACCAAAAAAAGCATTTTTAATGTTTTCCTCACACATTGTATGTCCCCAGCCAAATGTCCTGGATCACTCCCACACAAGGAGGCATCCATCAGAAAGGGAAATGATGTGGAGAAACCTTACTGTAATTCCTGATGGAGCAGGAGACACCAGGGATGGAACTTTTTGTGCTGGTGGAGCCTCTTGGTTGCCTTTGGTGGCCATCTCCCACTGCCTTGTTTTGGGTGCACAACTCAGAGCACCCACTGCCTTCATGGTGGCATTAGTCTGACATTTATTATTTTAAGGGGTTTTAGCTTTTTTTTCCCTTCAGTGCCTACTTTAACTTCAAAGGCTGGGAATTTCCAAGCTGCCTACTGCATTTAGGCACCTAAATCCCATTGAGTTTCAAGTGTGTATCAGCCCTTAGGCTCCTAGGAAAATCCTTGCTAAGTGCCTAAGGGCTCATCGGCAGCCCCCGATTTACACAGATGCCATTGCACCAGCAGGAGCTCACTTCTTCAGTAGAACAGTCTCTTTTTAAAAACCTCCTCCTAAATTAAAAAATAAACTAGGAAGGACCACCTCTGATGGCTAATTTTTGGTGGTATATGCCTGTAAAGAATATAATCTCCTTGGGTTATAAAAAAAAAACAAAAAAAAAAAAAACAAAAAAAAACCCTCGGCTTTTTTGGCTGAACTTCAGAGACAAAATGCTCCTAGTTCCAGCTCTTGGCCCTCTGGGGAAAAAATCTCATATTTGGTGTTTTAGAGGTAAACCCCACCATATCCACCACTGACTCTGACACCCACCATGTCTCCAACCCCATTTTAGAGCACCCAGGAAGAATCTGTATGGGAGGAACAAAAAATCAGCAGAATTAATCCATTTGCTTTGCTCTTTGGGAATGCCGCAACCCAAAAGAAAAGGGCACAGAGAGCAGCCAAGCTGGCAGAGGGATGGGTACAGAGGGTACCCCTGAAAAGGCTGTCTCAAAGGGTGGGAATCATTGCAACAGCCTTTCTAATTGTAGAGGGAGATAAATCCCTTATCAGGTGATTTCTGGTCACTGATCAAACTCTAGTGTCTTACTTAGCAGAAAAAGGCTGGGGATCTCCATGGCAGATTTCCTGGAATAACAATTGTCTTTTTGTTGAGTCCATACTGCAAACAGCATGACAGAACCCAGTCCAGCACTACTGAGCCCCAAATTTCCTCAGCACTACCATGATGCCATCAAGTAGCAAAGGAAGTTAGACCCCAAATGCTTCTTATTCATTGCTGATTCTGAATTAGAGTTTCACTAAAAACCAAGGCTCTATTCCTTAAGTATTTCAGCTGGTGATTATTTAGTAACAGTGCCATACCTCAGCATTGTCTTTAATATTCTTATTTTTATCTAGATAAATGAACCCATCTCTCTTCCTGTTTTGTAGCACCAAGAACAAAACCTGAACTCTCCTAAGTGGGGTTTGGTTTATGCTGTCAGCACAGGAGGAGATCAAACCCATTTTGGGTACAGATGAGTGGGTCTTCTGCAGGTCAGCAGGAGAGGATGGGCAGGGGGTTCCTGGCAGAGCTTGGGAGCCAAAAGGAAAAGGACAGATCCAGGGAGGATTAGCAGGGCAGGGGAGAAGGACCCCTTAGGTGATGAATCCCTTAGTGGGCAGACAGCCCTTGAGAAATCATCTGCAGGGGTGATGACTGTTTTGGGTCACACCCACTCTGCAGACAATACTGGGACGAGGGGATAGGATAAGAATTTTGGCTGTTCTGCTTGTTTTCCCTCTCCCATCCATCCCCAGCACCCATTTCCTGGTGGCCTTTACAACCCGCGGTGCCGCCACCGCCGTGCAGGCACCAGCAGCCCTGGAGGTGACAGAGCACCCGCAGGGTGATGCTCCCGTTGGGAAGATGTCCATCCCACAAGGACAGGGACGTGTGACACTCGGAGCCGCGTGCCACGAGGTGGCACCATGTCCCTGCTAACCCGCACGGCAGGGTCACCTCTGCGGCCGCGCAGCTGCTGCAGGACCCTGCTCACCTGGCAGGCTGAAATCCTCCCGCTGAGATTTGGGGGGGTTTAATAACTGGGCAGCCCTCTTTTCTGTAAGACCCAGTTGAGGAAGGAGGTGGTACCCTGTCCCATCCATGGAGCAGGGGTGAGACCACTCACCTGTGAGAGCCTCTTGAGGAATTTGGTCACCTGGCAGTGCAGGCACAAGGTTTGCAGAGTTGTGGTGCCATCTCCCACTGGCTACAGCTCTCCTCAGGGGGGTCCTGGGCTCCTGTCCCTGCTGGCACAGTCGCTTGTTGTCCCTGGGAGAGATGTCAGTGTCACAATGCTGGTTGTGCCTGGATGGTGTATCTGAGCTGGTGGTGTGCCCTGGCTGTGCCCCCACTCCCCAGGGACCTGCAGGCAGGAGAGCTCATTTCTCACACAGAGCTTGGTCATCAAACCATACAATTCTTTGGGTTGGCAAAGACCTTTAAGCTCATCAGGTCCAACCATTAACCCAGCACTAAGCCATCCATGTTCATAAGTCAGTGAAAAAGGGAAAGCTGTGCACCAGTACCTTTTCCTTGAAATACCAAATATTCAGTATTATTGTGACATGCTAGGAGGGATTCAGATGAGCCTATATCCCTGAGGAACTTTCAACTCCAAACCTTGACGTATTCAGATCACTTCCATCTTAGAAGCACCAGTGCAGCGCCAAAACCAAGAGCTTGCCCAGCCCCTGGTTAGTGCCTTGATTAGTCTCCTGAGCTCCCAAATGCTGAGTTTCCTCAATCTAACCCAGTTCTTGGGGTCTTTCAGCAGAGCCCTGCAGCTTAATGCCCTGTTCTTCTCAGGGGATTCACCCCCAGGACCTGTCTGTCCCCACCACACTGCCCTGAGCTCTGCTGACACAAACCTGATGCTGGCATCTGTGGCACTGACTGCTCAATAAGACATAGTAAAACAAGGTGACTGCTGCACCCAAGTCTGCTTTGGTGAATGAAACACAAGCGCAAGCCATAGGGATATATTAAATGAAAATTCCCTAATGGATGAGGGGTTTTTCATGTGCTGAGGAAGCTCCACCAGCTCCTTCTGCTCTTGCTTTAGAGATGGAGCAACCAGCTCTAAAAACCCTGTGCTTCTGTCAGAAGAGGAAGCAGAGGGAGCAGCTCAAAGGGAGCTCTCCTGCCTGGGTTTGCTGTCCCTGGCAGTGTGCTCAGAACAGTAATAGAGTGCCTGGAAATACCTACATTATTCCTGACACAATGCTTTCTGGCTGAACAATACATTGCCAATTCAATTTATTCAAACAAGTTCCTTGGGAAGACAGCAAAGCAAATCCAGGTGGCAATTACCGAATTCAGACTCTGCCCTGAACTCGGGGAAACAAAGGGGCAAGATATGAGAGAAATAGCAAGTTCTGCTGGAAATCCCACAACTGCAGAATCCTAGGAGCTTTTAATCACGTGCCTGCTGGTATTCAGCTGAAAAACCCCTGTGTCATTGGGCAAGGGGACAGAGCAGCATTGCAATTGCTCTGCTGTAGAACTTAGCACTTTGGAATATCTTTGCTATGAAAATTAAACGCTGGTTTGTTTCCTTTTGAAAGCACAGCAGCACTTGGGCTCCACAGCCTGTTGCAGTGACAGGGAATTGAAGAATAAGGGCATCCAGGAGCTCCCAGGACTGACAGTGCTGCCAGGCCGGGTGGAGGCTGCCTGGAGCTCAGATGAACTGTTAAACCAGTTCAGAGCTTGGTCAAACAACTTCAGCCCTGTGCTGAGCCTCATCACGTCCTAGTCCCCCTTTCCCAGAACATCAGCAGGGACACGAGCCCACAGCCCAGGATTGGTCCCAGTGTGCAGGATGCAGCTCCAAGAACAGCCTCCTGGATGGCTGGAGGGAGAGAAAAGCCTGCCAGGAACCTCCACTGTGGCTCTGGGTGTGCAGGAAGGAAACTTCTGTTACAGACATACAGCTATGGAAAATTTCCTCTTACCAGACCCTGCAAACCACAACCTCAGCTCCCCATACCCCGTTCACAACCAGGGGCTGAGCCCCTGGCATCGTGCTTCATCTTCCATCCTGTTCCATCCCTCACAGCCAGCTCCTGGGCAGCTGTGGCCACTCTCCCAGGAAAGCAGTTACACCAGGGATGAATTTGACCCCAGATGTAGAATTAGGTTAAGCCAAAAGGTGGCAGCATCTTATTCAGCATCGATTTTGCATGAATATTTCTCCCATTAGCCATTTTTCTTTCTAATAATAGAATGTAAGTTTGTAAATTACAGAGGTGGGGAGTAAATGTATTGCAACCTCTGGCAAATTGATATTTTTGCAGAAGCAGTAAACTTTTTCTGATGACAGATAATTGAAGGGAGCAAGCATCAGATAAAATTCATAAAGATTTGGACCTACTGGAACAAGACAAATGATATTTAACGTTCAGAGTTATAAAGTAATTACCCTGGGCTCCAATATAATAAATAAAGACACAGTAAATGGAGTTTAGCTGACCAGGTGCTTTGGAGGTAGCACTGTGCAGGGCCCTGTGGCATCAGGGGAGATGGAGAGGTGACAACTCCCTCAGCACAGGGGAGTGCCTCAGGTTGGTGTCTCCCCCAGAAATGCCCTTTCTCAGGGGAAGAAGGAAGGAGCTGCCTCCCGTGGCTGAATCCTGAATCCCCAGCCCCAGATGCTGGGTGCACAGGGAGCCATCATCACCCACAACCCATCTGCATTTCCAAAGGCAAAGGAGCCTTTGGATACCCAGGTTCATCCACATGTCTCAGGAGAAGCCTGGTGCAGGTTGTCCAGCAAACCCACAGCCTCCTGTTCTCCCACTCCAGCCAGCAGACATTGGTCTCTTCCCTCAGCACCCAAGAGAGCAGCTGGCAGCTAAAAAAGAGGAGGGTGACCTTCTCCCTGAAGTGGTCACTGCCCTTTACCCAGGGGAAACTGAGGCTGGGGTGATGGCATTCCAGCCAGGGCTTGATGTCCTTTCCAGCAGCAGCAGCACACCTCGGAGGGACATCACAGAGAGACTGCAACACCCAAAACCAGAAGATACTGGTTCTACCCCAGCTGCAACTCCACTTCCACCAGCTGGGAAAGACCAGGAGATCTTTCTCTTAGAGTGAGGAACCACTTTGTCTTCCCTTTTGCAGCCCTGCCTCCATCAGCCCTGTGCTGTACCCTTCACCTGGCAGGGTACCTTCATTGCATGCAGCACCTCGCTGTGCTGGGCACATCCAGGCCTCACACACAAGAAACAATAAAAAGGTGGCAGTGCCATATCCTCCTTCTTTTTTTCCAAAGCAGGATGTCAGTGCAAGCCTCCCTGGTGAAACAAGTGCATCACGAAAACGTTTTTCACGCAGGCAGCATCAGTGGCTGCTTGGCAGCACATGCCAAATGCCCCGATGGTCAGGAAGAAAACATGCTCAAGCACACACCGAGCTGGGAGGTCCCAACCCTGCCCTTCTTCAGGGCTCCTCAAACACCATCTCTGAGCAGCTGCTGGGAAACCATAAGCCAACACCAGGCCTTGTTTCTGCTCCACCACCAGCTCTTTACTGCTAGTGTGCCTCTGCCCCTCTGAAGAAGTTGCTTAGAAATTCAGCAGCAATTATGCAAGCTTTAGTATTAAAAAATGCACGTGGATCTGAAAGCAAATATGAAGCTGCGGCTGCTGCTGTAACGCTAGCTTTAAGCTGTCTACAGTCCCTAGAAATTCTCAGTGGGATGTTTGAGAAGGATGTATATGTGTTGACAACATTAAATGATCCATGGCTCAAGGACAGAATTGAAACCATACATCTACTTCATACAGGCACTGATCACTGGGAGAGTGTTTTTCTTAAACTAAGCAGGGCAGGCCAGGCACCCTGTCCTCCCCTGAAAGGCAGGGGTGGCTCAGGGAACAGAAGGTTCCTTCCACACCCCAGTGTGGAACGCAGCTCCAGTGAAAAGGGACAGACACATGGACGCCATCAGCAGGAGAAACGTTATTGTGGCTGCACCATCTTTGAGGGAAATTGAGCATGTCACCTCGGTGCATCACCCTCTTCTCATCACCTCCCAGAGAGGCAGCGCCGCTCGCACGCAGCCGCGCAACATCTGGCGAGAGGGTGAGGAGGGGCAGGATCTGCTGGATTCACCGGGGTGAGGATTTGCCTGCTCTGCAGCACGAGCCCCAGAGAACAGCCCAGGATGCCCCTGTGCCCCCCTGGCACTGCAGCAAGAGGAGAGCCCCCAGCAGCGAGTGCTGAAAGCTCTCCAAAGCTGTAGCCTTGTCTAGGCATGAAATTCTCAAGGACAAGGAAAAACTGGCAGACAACAGGGAGGATTAGGTGGTTCCCCAAGGAACACGAGAAACGCTGCAAGATTGTGTTGTTGCCCATTTCAGTGGGGTGATTAGGCAGTATTTGATGCTGGGAGGATGATTTCTATTAGGCAATTTTGCGAGCCGTAGCCCAGCTATTAACAGTAGGTGGTGGGAAGTTGTGTTTGCCTGGGTGCAACAAAACCAGGCTCCTCCAGACTGCAGTGCCCGAAATCCAGGCCTGCCCTGGCCAGCACCCTGCCCCAGTGAAGCACTCTCCTTGCTCTCCCTCCTACAACTGGTTGCTGGTGCTTTCTGGTTCTTGCTGCTTGGGGAAAACCTCCCTGCCTGGCTCTCCTGCTGGTCCAACCCCATCTCCCTGGTCCCTGACTCAGGGACTGGTTTCCATCATTTCAACTATTACCAAACTAAAGGGTATTTCTTTGCTCCCTCGTTTATGCAGAATGTTTATTTAATAGGCTGGCCAGCTTCAATTAGGTCTGTGATTACTCACAGATGACAGCTCCAGCATAACAATGTTTACTCTCAAACTCCATCTCCAAGTATAACCTGTTATATATTTAAGGAGAAGGTATAAAACCATTAATGTTGAAATAGCTTTACCTATGGGAGTGAAGTTTCTCTAACAGCTGGCAACTGGGTAAAAATGTACTGGGGTTATCAGCCCCTTTCACGCAGATGTTTTGTTACCCTGCTGAAAACCTCATGTGGCTGGGTTGTCCAGATGTCTTTGCCTTGTTGCTGACATGTGGAACTCCTTGCTACAGGATCTGTATTGTCTAATATAAAGTTTGTGCGTTTTCATTTGTTCATGAAGCATCAAGGCTGATGGGTGGAAGAGAAATGCAGCATCTTTGGGTCAGATGTGCCCCTAAGATTTTTGGGGTGTATTTGCAGGAAGGTGTGTCACAAAAGGAATATCCAAAGCTGGCATCTCAACGTGGTTTTACTGCTCAGGAAATGCCAGTGAGGGTTCCTGGTCTCCATGGCTCCAAAAATTGCATTTTTAGAGCCCAGAGTCTGTCTTTGTAAGAGGCCCATCCTGGCTGTCCATACAAGTTTGGTACCCAAACCTTTAGCTGTGTGAGACTTACAGTGCTCAGGAGTGGGGAGAGGGGGCTCTGGGGTGGCCCAGAGGCAGAGGATGGGTGTCCCCCATCCCACCACCCACTGTCCCTCCAGGGGGGCTGGGCTGGCTGTGCAAAGCAGTCCCAAGGAGAGTCCTGCCTCTCCTGTAGTATCCTATAGCAGAAACAGCTTCCATGCATCCCCGTGGGTTAATCAGCTGCTTGGAGACTAATTAGTGCCAAATGCTCTTATCAAGAAGACACAGCTGGGTGCAAATCCAGGCACAGCAATGGCTGGGATGTCCACACCCTGCCCAGGACACAGCCTGCTCCTTCCCTGAGCCCTCCAGACCAACGGTGATGACCCCAGTCTGGCTGTCACCCTGGAGAGGGAATTGGCAGCAGAGGTTTAGGAGGGATAGGAAATTTCCTGGCTTTAATTCACTGAACTCTTTTGTTTCAAGCACATTTAATATCTTAGAAATTACGAGTCACAGGGACCTGGGTGAGCCGAAGGAGAAGGCGTGATCTGTGAGGCCAATTAAGAGGCCGATGGCACATAGTGAAACGGGAGCCCCTCGGGGGAGGCCAAGGTTACATAAATAAGTGTGTGAAGGAGCTGCACTGAATCTGCAGACACTCAGCCACTAGTGATGCCCCTTTGAATCTGGGAAAATTAAATATAAATAATAAATGTTTAACCACACAGCAAATAAATACAATGAGGCACCTTTAAAAATTATACTAATAAACAGCAAGATGTTGTCCTTCTGCCCAGGGTGGCTGAGCATCTTCTGCATATCAGAGACAAAGAGCACAAAAAAGGGGGATTTGTGTTGTGTTTGGGGGATTGTCTTCACCCCCAGTCTGCCATCCCTGGGTGGAACCCCAGGACAGCAAGGAATAAAACACCCAGCAAAACTGGAAATGAAATAGTGCCAAGCTCAGAATGTCAGGGCCTCCAGACCACAAGCAGCTCACTTCTGCCTGTGTGATCCTAATAGGCTTTTTCTGGGCACCTGGGAGCAGGATTAGGGCTTGGTTCTCAGAGGAGAAGCCCAGAGGCTCCTCGTGATGTTACAAATGTTCACCGTGAGCTGCGAGGTCCCCAGAATTGCTCTGTGTCAGCACTCACTTTACAATAAGAGCTCTGCTTCTTGGCTTCCCTGTTTTTACTGCTTCCTTGGAAGAAGGGGAAAAATGAAATGGAGATATAAAAAATAAAGGGGTCATTTATAGTTAAGCACATTAGGATGGGAGCGAGAGAATAAAGCGCTGAGAATGGCTCAGCCAAAGCCTACAGGGACTTGTTCTCTGGTACTGGCACGGTCTTTACTAGGTCGCTTGAACCTTTTGCACTCTGCTGCAGAGCTCAGACCTGGGCTATATATCAGCACACTTGCCATGGTGTGCAGTGGAAAAGCCTGTAACTGTCCTCAAAGCTGCTTGTGCCAGGAGTTACAGCTCATGGGTGACTTTTATGGGTGGCCAAAGCCACCAGCCCAAACCTGGGGGTGCAGCAGAGGATGTGGGTTAAGTGTGGATTGATTCTCTTTCCTGTGATGTAATTTCATTTCTCCCCAAATTCTGCAGGGAAGGAGCAGAGCGAAAGTCCTTCATTTCTGTGATTATACATTCCTGGGCAGTTAATTATAGCCTTTGTCTACTTAAACACTTGCACAATAAACCCACAGAGAGCTGCCATCCCACTCTACTTCGTTACCAATTTCTTTTCTTCCCAGCCCCTGAGATTTGCTTTCCCATTTAGTAGAGGTCACTGGAGCCAGACTCTCCGTGGGACTACCCTGGCTGTCACCAGGGAGCTTGTGCCAGAGCAAAATGTGTCCCTCAAGTCAGATTGATTCAGTGGAGGCTGACGCTGATATTTGGGTTTCTTTAGACCCATAGGCTCTGATCACATCTGGTTTTGATGAGCCCCCATGTCTGTACTGAGCCCCACATCTCAGCAGTCTCTATTTAATTCAGATTTCCACTCAGGAGTGACTGTTCCTGCTCATGGTAAAATCCAGGTCCTGGATATGCCACCCCATCTAGGAAGCACCTGATTCCAGTGACAAATGTAGCACCCAGAGCTCATTGCTGCTTTTGACACATGAGCACAGACATAAATATTCTCCAGCCTTTACATCCTTTCTCCATTTTAACTCATGGCTTCATTAGACTAATTTGTTTCCAGGTTGGAGGATGAATAATGAGCCTCAGCCTGTGGATGCATAATTAAATTTTGATAGTGAATGTTTTTATCTAACCTTGTTTTCATTATTATCCTCAGTACTTGAATTACAAGTTAGAGATTTAGGGCTGCAGGTTTGCCTTCACATTAAGCCTGTACACCTCTGTGAGGTGTGACAGTGGTCTGCCACCTCCCAGGACAATGACCAGCGGTGACACCATGGGTGTCATTTCACTCAGGTCTAATCATCAGGGATGTTCAGGGAAAGAGAAATAGTTAATGACAAATTGTTTTTTCCCCTGCCACAGTCAGTACAGTCCCTGGTCCATGTGGGGTCTGTACACTGCTGCACAGCTGGGTGGCACACCTCAATGGCAAGGGTCACCTGGAGCATCCTGGTGGGACATCTTGCTGGGACCCACAGTCCTGCTGCATTTCCTAACATGTCCAAACTCCATCTCTTTTTTTGGTATATCATTAGCTTTGCTTCCACAGTTACATGTCTGCAGATTCCCCTGACTGTCCCTGTCCCCCTGTGCCTTGCAAGTGCCTCCTGAGCATTACTTGGCCTTTAAGGTCCCTGTGCCCTGGCTCTCTGCTCACGGATGATTTTCTCCCCATTGTTCTTTTCAGCACTGCAGTTTCCATCGGGCACGTCCACTGATCTTTGCGGCCTCTCCCTGCTCCTACCATTGTCAAGAGGGTTTTTCATAATTCCCTGACTGCTGGGGTGGTACCTAAAGGATGCCCTCTGGGCTGAGGTAGGGAACAGAGCGCATCTCAGAGCCTTGCTCCTGCTCCGGATGGGAGCCTGAGCAGGTACTTAGTACAAATGTTAATGGCGTCATTGTTTATATTGTAGGATTGGAAAGGGTCTCCTGGGTCATCTGGGGCATTGCCCTTCAGTAACTCAGTCCCTATTCAAGCTATCCCAAGGGTATTTTTAGTGGATTCATGAATCCTTTTAGGAATTCGGCCCAACGACCTCCGTCAGCAAACGATTCTTTTGGCTAATTGACTTCACTTTCTGCATGCCCTGTTTTAATACTGCCTTTAAAGTTTGAGGCTTTTTCTTCCTCTCTCAGTGTCATCCACTGCTCAATTTCAGCAGCTCTTTTTTCCTATCCCCACATCTTTATCTGCATTACAGTTGATTCCACAGCGCTCGCTGGTGAAGCCCCCGTGCTGATGGAGCCCCCACAGCAACAGAGCCCCTTTGCATGGTGAGATGGTCTCCACCAGGAGATGTTGGACACAGGCTAGACAAGGTGACGAGGGTGGGAGAGGACACAAAGGTCACTTTTAGCCATACAAACCTCCAGCAGCAGAGCTGGGAACAGTGCTGGGGGCAAGCTGCCTCACAGCTCCCAGCATGCTGGCTCCAGGGCAGCTGCTGCTTGAAGGGTCCTCATTTTCCTTCAATAGCTCATATCAAAATAACAGCAGAGAGTGAAGGAAATTTGAGAAAGAGGAGAATTAAACAGACAAACTTTTCCTGGGCATTTTTATTCTACTTTAATCCACTGCCGTGTGTCATGTCATCACGGCATTATTCTTTGCAACAGAGTCAATTTTGAGCATGTAGTGGGGAGATTTTTGGGAGAAAAAGTTGAGGGAAAGACAAGGGGCTGCTACCAGCACACATCTCCCAGCTGAAGAGGTCACTTGCCAGCACTCACCCTCGCTGCCCAGGATCCCTTTCCCTGCAGACCTGCCTGCTGGATTGAGGGGCTGGTCCCTACTCAGCTCCATCAGAATGAGCTGAAGTTAAACACAAAGTTTTGCTGATCTGACTTGATCCTTTCAGTGTGGGTCAGGGAGCATCCCCAGCAGCTCACACAGGGGTGTAACCTGCAACAGGGACAGCACAGGGCAATGACACTTGTCCTGGCACTGGCCCCTCCATGACCTGATTTTGTCCATTTTCCTCTCCATCTTCTCTAGTTTGGGTGAAAGTGAATTCTCATCTTCCTGTGATGCCCAGCTTTGATGCAGCTGTGAACTTAGCAGAGGGTTTACTCTGGGAATGGCTTTGCATGTGCAACTTTCCTGAAGGAAAGGACACATAAGGAGAGAGCCTGGAGCAGGGAACCTGAGCTGACTGGGCAGACTGGAGCTTGAATGACCTACATGAATCCTTGGCATCAGCCAGGCAGTGTTTCTTTTAAATAAATTATGCAATAGTGCAAACTTCAGAAGACTTTTTTTTTTTTTTTCCCCAGGAAAACTACATTTTAGAGAAAAAATAACTGTAAACCCAAGATGGTCAGATTTGATGAAGTCAGCAAAGCTGTAGCCAGGATGAAGATCATACTCTCCAATCAGTCTCCAATTCATCATCAGAGCCAGTTGGTAAATATTTGCTTCTTCTAGTGATCAGCTGAAAGGTTCCTTTAGTCCCAGAATACTATTATCTTTGCAAATTACTTGTATTATAGTGAAAAGCAAAAACCTAAATCCTGACTGTTTTTAATTGAAAACAAAGGTGAAAAAAAGGAAAAGGCTTTTATCATAATCAAAGTGTGGACTGTGTTTAAATAAGTGCTTTCTGATTTTCTTCCAAATAGACTGATACTTTAAAACTCTGCTAAGAGAGTATTTTTGCATAACTGTGTCTGTCCTCTGCTTGGAGAATTGATCAAACCAAGTGGATTCACAGGTCAGAGGTGAGCAGATCTTAAAATTCCTCCTTCTCCAGCAGAAGCCAAAGATTTTGTTGTTCCCTGTGATACAATCATTATTTGGGGTCTTTGCCTGGGACTAGGCACCCCAAGGCAGCTCAGGGGGTGTGTGGGTAGATCTGAGGGGGAAAACAAACCAGGATTAACGTGGTGCAGCACCAGGACAGAGCTCTGAGAGGTCCTGGGACCTCCATCCTTGGGGAGTGCAGTTCATCTCTGCATCACAAGGCCAGCCTGGCTGCATTCTGAACTTGGCCTTGCCTGGAGCAGAGCTTTGCCCTGAGCTCTCCAGATGCAGTTTCCAGCCCCCACATTTCTGGAATATTGTGATGCTGCAGTGTCTTTGTGCCAGGACAGGCTACTCCAGTGGGTCACTGCAGATGTCCCCATTGCATTTGGTCTCCAAAGAGGGCTGGGATCCCACCAGTGCAGCTCTCCCCACCCAGTACAAACTCCCTCCTCCTGCTCTCGCTAATACCCGCTGCTCAAAGTGCCTCAAGTTTTCCTTGAGGAGGAAAGGGAGTATTAAAAGCCTTTCCAAATGATATAGAGGCCTTTGTTATTTTAAGATACTTTCATTTTCCCCCTTTTCCATTTGACTTTGTTACCTGATGCTCGAGGAATGCATTTTCCCCTCTATTAAATGTTTTAACCACGTACAAGTTCCATCTTAATGTTAGCATCTTTAATAGTAGAATATTACCATATTAATTGCTATTGTGAACCAGAAGATACTTATATCATCCAGGCTTTCATTACCGTCACGGAGGGATTTTTCCTACTGAGTCAAAAGTGACCACTTTCCTTAATCCCCTGTTTAAAAGCCCTGCTATTCCTCCTGACATGCCTAGGACGAGGGTGGGCAGCATTTTCCCAGGGACAAACTTGGAATTAAATGCATTCATTTCCCGAGGAGCAGCAACCCCTTCCCAACCTGCTGCGGGTTCCTCGGCGGTCGGGTGGTGGGGCAGTTAGTTTTTAAGCAATTAAGAGACAGCCACCCCCACACGCACAGCCGGGCCTCTCCTGCCCGTGGCGGGGAAGGGAGGACAAGCGGGAATTAGCCGGGAGAACAATAGGGATTCAATCAAACCCGGATCAGGTTGCAGCCCTTTTGTCGCCGGGACTCGTGCCGGGGGTTAATGGGGCAGAAGGAGATGGGAGCGGGGCGGCAGCAAGGCTGGGACACAAAGGCCAAAACACACGAGCTCCGAGGGGGACAGATGGGGACAGGGGAGGAAACAGCAGGGGGGACCCCGCGAGGGAAGGGACATCTCCGGGGCCGAGCGGGGCCCGATCCATGCGGGTGTCCCCACTCCCCCGCCCCGCGTCCCCCCCTTTCCCCGCAGGTCCCCTCCATCCCCGCTGGTACCCCCAGCCCCTTTGGGTGCTCCCAGCTGCATCCCCCTCCCCGATCCCCCCCTGCTGCTCCTCTCCCGGAGCATCCCGGCGCCTTTAGCTCCGGCCACGGGCAGCTCCTCCACGGGCCCCCCCGGTCCATCCCCGCTGCCCCGGGGCCGGGGGTCCCCCCGGGCCGGGGGTCGCGGCTGCAGGGCTGCGGGCAGCCCCTAGCAGGCGCTGCGAGCCCTCGGAGCGCACAATGAGCCCGGTGCTGTTTAATTAACGTGCAAATCGCGTAGATTAAACGACTCTAAATAATTAGCCACAGATCCTATAAACAGGATAACATATTTAATTAAGCGGCGATGTAGATTTTGGAAACAGTTAATGCATTTTTAGAAGGGCTGCTTAGATCTCGCTTTTCCCTCCAACTTCCAGAGGCGGGAGAGCGCGGGCCGGCGGCGGGAGGGATGCTCGGACCGGGCCGGGCTCCGGGAGAGGCTTCCCGGTGGCCCCGGGCCGGTTCCCCGCCTGCGGCCCCGCACCGGGGCCGGGGGATCAAGGTTGGGGGGTCTGGAGGTGG
>NW_024514764.1:3919323-3924323 GCF_017590135.1 Pyrgilauda ruficollis | reverse complement strand
TCCAAGGATTTAATTCCGCACGAACCTCCCAGGAAGATTTAAAGAGTTTCCCCTGTCTGATTTCCCGGCCCGGCCCTTTCCCTCTGCTCTTTGTTAAACGCGAATGCTACTTCTCCCCTCTTCCCACCTTCCCAGGGGCCGGGGCAGCCCTCCCGGGGGTCGCCAGGTTGTGTCCCCCCGGCCCAGGGGACCGCCAGCTCCGGTCCAGAGGGCTCGGGATGGGAGGGGCTGGGAAGTTCCCCCTCTTCCTCTCTCCTGGGAGCTCGGGAAGTGTTCCTCTAACCGGGAGAGGGCACAAAACTGGGGGTCCCCAGCCCCGCGCTTTGCCGGAGAACCGTCCCTTAAATTATTCACCGGGGGAATCTATCAATGCTTTATCTGGGTGAAAACTTCCATGGAGACGTAATTGAATTAGGAGCAATTTGGCGGCTGTTTGGGGACTGGCGGGATGAAGCGTGGGGTGTGCTCCAGCGGAGAAGGGGGGAAGGTGAAATGGGAGGGATGCAGGGATGGGAACTTTGTTTGGGTCTGATTTTTAAAAATTATTAGTGGTACTAGTTTTTGGCCTCCTCTTTAGCGATCAGAGGCTGCTTCTGGTCGTGGCTGCGCTCACAATTCAAAGGTTGTGGTTACTGCTGGAGAGGGGGGTGTCCGTGGCCGAATCGATAGGAGATTGCATTAATTATGATTTCGATTGATATGCTCAAATCTCCTAAACGCTGTAAACGGCTCTTCCTTTTTCATTTTTTTCTCCTTATAGAGCCGGAGAGGAGATGAAAAGGCTTGTAGTTTTAAATTCAATGTGACAGCTCTGGAAAGAGCGGATGATGAATCTCCTATTATTGGATCAGTCTATTTGCCGCTCAATGTCTCTCTGTAATTGGAGCAACATCACTTTAAAGGTTCAGAGAGTAGAGCATTTCTGGTGAAAAATCCCCACAACACGCTGGTGAATGTTTTAAAGGGAAATCTATTAGTGATTTGGCGAGGGGAGGGGACAAGGGGGAAGAGGGTGGGTTGGAGGGGTGCCCGCCCGGCCCCCGCCGCCCTCCTCGGGCTGGAGTTCGTATCAAAGCCCCCCTCGTCGTGTTGTGACAGCTCTGATATTGTTTATTGAGGCTGGATGTCAGGTATAATTAGCAATCGATATGGAAAACGTTTGCTCCCCACACTGGCACGTCTCTGACGTCAGGACCGATTAACGTTTCTTATTGGTCCCAAATTCCCCCAGCCTGAGCTAATTATTGGGAGCCTGATGTTGATAAAGTTAAAGCGCCCGGCGCCCTGCAGCATGAGCCCCTCGCCGCGCCGCCTCCTCCGCCAGCAGCACCCCCGGCCCCAGCCGCCCCGCCGCCAGCGCCCCCAGCCCCGCCGGCACCCCCCGCCCTAGAGCCGCCCCCATGATGGACAGCCGCATCCTGGAGCATCCTCATGCCCAGTTCGGGGGGATGGTGGGTTTCCCTTACCCGCTCGGGCACCACCACGTCTACGAGCTGGCCGGGCACCAGCTGCAGTCGGCGGCCGCCTCCGTGCCCTTCTCCATCGATGGATTACTGAGCGGCTCCTGCGCCGCCTCTGTGGTCAACCCGGCGCCGCTGATCCCCTCCGGCTGCGGGGTGAGCGGGGACAGCCAGCCCTTCAAGCTCGCAGGTAGGAGCGGCCCCGTTGTCGCGTGTGTCCCCCCCGCCCCCCCAGCCCGCGCCCGGCCGTGGCTCCGCGCCCGGAGCGTGGCAGCGCGGGGGAGGAACAGCAGCGCACCCCGCAGCCCCGCTGTCCTCATCGGCGGATTTTGGGGTGTCTCGGAGGGGAGGGCAGGCGACTGTGCTGGCCCCCCGAGGGGGCGGACGGCCCCGGTCCAGCGCCGGGAGCGTTCCCCGCTCCCACCGGCGCAGGGCCACGCGTGTGCCCTGAACAATAGCGGGCCCGGCCCGGTGCCTTCCCCCAAAGTTCATCGTGCGGCAGCTCGGATCGTACCATTAAAAGATGATGATGATAATAATAAAAATAATAATGGGAATCGCTGGGGTTTGGGGAATGAAGAGCGGTAATAATTGGTTTTTTTATACGGTTTAACCAAAGGGAAGCGTTCTCCCTCCTTCCCTCCCCACCGGCCTGTGGCACCGCTATTGTTCAGCTGCTAAAACATTCTGTCGCCCCAACATCCTTCTGGTTAAGCCTGGAGCTGCCCCACACTGCACCTCAACTAAACACAAATTATTATAATTATTACTATTATTACGATTCTTTCTTAATTTTCACACCTGGCGGAAAACATTAGGGGAGGTGCAGCCAGGGCTGAAAATCCCCAGCCTGGAGCTGTACGTACTCGAAGAGGCTGCGAACATCCCAGCCCCACGCCCGCCCGTGCTCGGGGGGACTGCGGGAGGCCCAGGGGCCGCCCTGCACCCAGGATCCCGCGTGGAACGGGCCCAGAGCCGTGACCACGCAGGTGCTCCGGAGGGGCTGGGGAAGGGAAAGAGGTGGGGGGATTTTAATTTTTTTTTTTTTTAATGAAACCTTTGGTGGTTGGAGCAAATATTGGAACTTCTCTCTCTCTCTCTGCCAGCTGAGTGCCTGTGGAGAGCTTCCTTCAGGAATAAATGTTCTGTAAAGTACATTTTCGGAGGAGGCGAGGGCAGATCGGGTTCCTCCCCATTTTTAGCGCAGGTGTGTGAATAATCCCGCTCTTTTACCAACGCTACCGAGCACAAAAGTTAAAAGGCTCCTGTGAATGGCAGGGAGGGGGGGAGAAGGCCTGTCTCCCAGGGACCTGAGGGTATTTCTGCTTTTTCAGACTCGGGTGACCCGGACAAGGAAAGTCCTGGCTGTAAAAGAAGACGAACCCGCACCAATTTTACTGGCTGGCAGCTCGAGGAGCTGGAAAAGGCGTTTAATGAGAGTCATTACCCGGACGTGTTTATGCGAGAGGCTCTGGCTCTCAGGCTAGACTTGGTGGAGTCCAGAGTGCAGGTAAAAAACGTGTCCCCCCTCCTTTCCCCCCCTGCCCTCTCATTGCGCCGAGCAGTCCCGGGGGAGATCCCTCGGACCCTGCTCCGGGACGGGCCCTACGCGCTTGGGCCGCAGCCCCGCGCATCCCGGCCCTTTTGTTCCCTGCCTTGCTGCTTGCTGTCTTATTTTATCATTATTGTTATTACTATTACCCTATTTTAAAAAAAATCTTGCAAAACGAGAAGAGTAGTAACCCAGCCTGGCTTCCCTTAACATTTTTTAGTATGTTTTTCCACTGTAAACATTTTTCTTAAATGAGTCAAGGGCGAGAAAATTAGCATGCAAATATGAGGCTTAATCACGGGCCAGGGTATGCTGGAGAATGTCAATAAAGCTCGTAGATGCATCGAGAGCAAGTGAAACTTGTAAAACTTAATTTTAACGAGCTGCTCAGGCCCTTGGCGGTGCGGGACGGGGAGGGCAAGCACCCATCTTCTTCAGTGGGTTTTCCAAAAAATTAAATGGGAAGAGGATGGTGGGATGCGGGGTGGCTGTTGGATCTCGGGATGCTGTTCAGTGCTGCGAGCGGGCGGCGAGGCCGAGCTGCGGCCCCGCATCTCGCCGGAACCCGCGGCCGTGCGGGGGCGGCTTGGCGTGGGCTGCGTGTGCGGGGAATGCGTCCTTAAATCCACCCCGGGAGAGGGGACGGGCCCCCCGGGATGAGGCAGCGCCGTTGTCCGCGGGTCCTCCACAGGCTTTGCTTCACCGTGTCCTTCCAGCCGCTTTCCCTCCCGCGCCGCTCCTGCGGAGCCCGGCCGGGGAAGGAGCCGGCACCGGGATTAGCGCGGTGCTCCCGAGCTGGGGCCGCGCTCCGGCCGGGACTGGCGCTGCCGGCAGCTCCGAGGGGGCGAGGAGGGACGCGGGGACACCGGGGACCTGCCAAGGCAGGCAGGAGCAGGGCCGGAGCAGAGAGGTTTTATTTAATTTAATTTCCCTCCTGTGGTCTGTCTATAACAAACCCAACCAAAACTCATTTTGGGCTGATCCAACTCCTCTGCTCGAGCTCCCGGGAGGAGCAGGAGGTCCGAACTCCGCACGTCTGGGCGAGGCACCGTCCGTCGTGTCCCCCCCGCACCCCCTCGCTTCCAGCCGCTTATTGTGCCGTGTTTATCGCATTTTGCGTGCTGCTGCGGGGAAATCGGGCCAGCGATCGGTGCTTCTGCACCCCTCGGCCATGGGGAAGAGCTGGGGGGGCTGTGGAATCCCTTCCCCTCCCCGTGGCACCGGTTCGGGCAGGGCGCAGCGTGTGTGTGCGTGAGTGTGCACCCCCTTCTTGCTTTTCGTTTTTTCCCTGCGCTTTTAAAGAAGTGTCGATATCTTTTCCTGCCCCTTCCCCTGCTCTCCGTTTCTCAGACGTCCCGGTCCTGGAAAGGGGGCTGCCGGCACCTCGAATGGGTGGCCGAGGGAGGCCTGAGCTGCGCTTCTCCCCTCCGCCCCCCTCCCTCCGCCCTGGCCACCGCGGGGGGCCGGAGCGCTGGGTGTTAATTGCTTCTCGTTGTTCGGTGTGTAGGTCTGGTTCCAAAACCGCCGGGCCAAATGGAGAAAGAAAGAGAACACGAAGAAAGGCCCGGGGCGGCCGGCTCACAACTCCCACCCCACGACGTGCAGCGGGGAGCCCATGGACCCCGAGGAGATCGCCCGGAAGGAGCTGGAGAAGATGGAGAAGAAGAAGAGAAAGCACGAGAAGAAGCTACTCAAAAGCCAAAGCCGCCACCCGCACTCTCCCAGCGCCCTCTCCCTGCACAGCACGCCCAGCTCCGACAGCGACAGCGGCGGCGGGGGAGGCCTCTCGCCCGCCCCGCCTGAGGCCAAGCCCCGCGGGCAGCCCCCGCCGCCCCATCCGCCGCTCCCCGCCGCCGCCGCCCCCTCCGAGCCGCCCCCCGGCACCTGCGACCAGACGGCCGAGCCCTTCTACCCCAGCCAAAGAAGCGGGAGCGGGCGGCTCCAGCGCCCGCCCGACAAGGACTGCGCGGCCGCCCCGTCGGGGGACG
>NW_024514764.1:3799323-3914323 GCF_017590135.1 Pyrgilauda ruficollis | reverse complement strand
GCGTGTCAGGGGCGGGGGTGGCGGAGCTCCGGGGGGTTGCAGATTGGGGGGCACATTGGGGTGACTGGGTCACGCTTTGCCCTGGAAAAGGGGTGCTCTGAACCCCAGGGAAGGGATGCTGCTCTTCCCGGGAAGGATGGTTCGGTCCCGGGGAAGGGATCCTCTGCCCCCGGGGAAGGGAGGCGCTGCTCCCGGCGGGGGATGCTGTGCCCCGGGAAGGACGCTCTGCCCTCCGAGGAGCCACTCGCCCCTCCGCTCGCCCAGGGCAGCGGTGCCGTCGAGGGGGGCAGCCCCGGTGCCCCCCAGCTCCGGTGGCGGCCGGGAACCGCCCCCCCCCAGGCGATGGAGCACCCCCACAGCGGGGCCGTGACTGTGGGCAAGGCTGGAGCGGCCGCGGTGGGGAACGGGCGACGGTGGTAAAGAAAATGATGGAAAACTATGAATCAGCTCCGCATCTGCATATGCCGCCGGCTGCATCCCAGAGCCGGGAAATCCCGAGGAGGGAGCGGAGCCCCCGTGGAGGGGAGCCCCGAGGGGCCCGGGCAGGGGGGACCCCGCAGCCCCCGGGCCCGGTTCTGTGCTCGGCTAGACCAGGACCCGGCTTCCTTCATTAGCCGGGAGTCCTAATATTTAAAAACCTGTTAACTCTCTCCCCTTTCAACAGAGGACGCCCCTCGCTATTTATTATTATTATTGTTGTTATTTTTTTTTTTTTCCTTTATGGCAAGAAAGAGAAACGCGTGAGAACATCTCGCGTGCGTGTGTGTGTGCAGGGGAAGCCGCTGATCCGTTTTGTGCCCTCCTCCTTTCGAGAGCTTGTCTCCATAATTTAATGATAATTTAAAATATTGTTTCTCTCCCACTGTTTGATAATCCTGTTCCTTTAGTTGGTTTGATGCTGACAGATTTTGAAGGCCACGCTTTTCCCTCTCACCTGCTGTTACGTTTAAAAAGAAAAAAAAAAAAGGTATTAACCTCTGAGGAAATAAATATTGAAACAAAAGGTTCCAGCCACAAAGCCCCTAGATCCCATCAATTCAATCCTCTGCTCTTAATTTTCTTGTGTTTTGATTTTTCTCTTTTTTTCATCATCTTCCCTACCTGAGTTTTCCTCTCCCGTTCTCCTCACAGGGGCTTACGGAGCCTTCTATTTATTTCTCTTGTTTGAGGAGTATGGAACTCACTTTTAAGTCAGTTTTTATTTTGTATTTTATTTGAGGGCCCGATTCGTTTAGGCATCAGTTTCTCTAGGATAAAGGGAAAAAAAAAAAAACAAACAAAAAAAGAAGTAAATTGCTGTATGTGGGTGTAGCTGTAATGAAAAATCAGAGCAGTTAAATCGTAAAATTTGGATTAAGAAGCTTGAATTTAATACACACACAACACATTTATTAAAGCATTAGAATAATTGAAATTTGCTGCTGGAATAGTCCAATCTGTTTAAATAATTCTATGGGTGTCTTGTTGTGATAAAAGATTATCTGGAATTCTATTAAAGGCGCAGGAGCCCGATTTCTAAATCCTATTTGGATACTTTCAATAACTATCAATAATCTCATCTACTCAACAGCCTCCTGCCTCTCAGCTTTATCTGAAAGTTTACAGCATTTCAGGAGAATTTTATAATAAAACACCCGGCGTCGTAGGAAAGCAGTACTTGTCATTCATGTTCGGATTAAAAAAAATATTAATATGAGAAAAAAGCCCATTGAAAGGTTTGCTGTTTAAGTGCCAGACTAGATGCAAGGGATAGATTGGTTTTGTATTTAAAATCTCACCTGAAGGTTATTTTTATCTATCTAAACAAATTATCCCTGTCTGTTTGTGGAGTAACTACATCAATGAGTATTATGAATAAGGTATGTTCCAGCCAAATATTAATTAAAGGTTCAGTACACCTCTCTCCCCCTTCTGCTGGGCTGTCTTCAGACCCACGAATTAATGCCAGGTCCTTTTTAATCCCTCACTTATTACAACTTTCGGCTAATTTTATGCTGTTTAATATCATTCTAGGGGCTAATTTCTTTTGTTTATGCGCGGGGTGTCTTTGTAATTGTTACCAGACACTTTTCTGGCCGGAGCACCGGCTCTGCCGGACCCCGGCGCTGTCATTAATCGCTGCTAATTTTCTTCATTAACTTCATTTACTCTTTCCACGCGTTTTTTTGCGGGGTGAGGCGGGGAAAGGCCCGGGTGGGGACCGTGTCCTCTGCGCTGGTTCCTGCCTCGAAGCTCAGTGCGTGGGGTGAGGATGAGGAGGGGTTTGTGGGGTTATCTTCGCTTCGAGCCCCCAAAGCGGGTCCGGGTCGTGGGGCTGCGCCCCCGCTCCGCGCCCCGCGGGGCACGGGAGGCGGAATTACACCAGCTCGGGTGTTAAAAGCGATCAGCAGTGGGCTGAAAAACACAACCCTCTCCCGGGACTTTGCACAAGGCGGCTCCTCCATCCCTCTTCCTCCTCTTCTCCCTTTTTATTTTCATAATTTTTTTTTTTTTTTTTTTTGAGCTCTTGCTTAACTCCCTGGACCCAGCCCTGATTTCATTCTGGTTATTAGACAGCTACCAGTGACTGTCTGCACTCCGCGTCTTTCCTGCTAATTATCACCTTATGAAAAGTGTTTCATTAAGAAACTCTGCTTTTGATTAATTATCGACAGAATGCTGACCAGAAAGAAATGAAATTAGTCGCTGACCCCGTCTGAGTAACACTGAAAATTCATCACCTATCCTTTTAATATTGAAACGCACCGTAGAATTTTAATAGAAAATATTGTTTTTTCCAAACCTTTCAGTCTTTATTAATGCCCCTGGGCAAGAAATGATATTGCTGGCAATATAGCAGCCTTTGTTCATTTTATATTTATTAAACATAATGCACTTCATTTTCAAATATTTTACTGTTTCTTTTTAATTTCGCTCACTGTAAGTACAGAACAAACCCTTTTTAAACATTTAAGATGCTGGGGAGGTCCTCGCCCTCCCCACAAGGCTGCATCCCACAGAGGCAGGGCCGCCGAGCCCCCGGGAAGAGAAGAAGGGAAGAAAAGAAGGGGCTGTGGTTTCAGCTGCGGCCCCCGGGCCCCCCGAGGGCGCGGAGGAGGGAAGGGGAGCCCGGGTCCCCTCGCACGGGGGGCTCAGCCCCGTCGGGGCGGTGCGGGGGGGTCCCTGCAGCTCCTCCCGGGGTCCCCCAGCCGTGTCTGGCTCCCTCCCTGCCCCAAACCCCTCCTGCACCGCCGGGGCAGGGTGGTCACCCAGGGGTTCCCCGCGGTGGAGCTCGGCCCCGCTGGGGACCGGGCGGGGTGCGGGGGTCCCCGGGCCCCCCGAGTTCTCCCATCGGCTGCGTCTCCCCCTCCTCGGGCCAGCCGCCGCCCTCCCGCCTGTCCCCCTTTCCCAAGGAATCCGAGACCTGCGGTTAATGAGACGTGAAGTGTGAAAAACTTCCTGAGCAGAGCGGCCCTAACGACGTTCCCAGATGTCCGGCGGGGAAGGGGCGGCCTCGGCCAGCGGCCCCCCCGGAGGGGCTCCGCCAGCCCGGCCGAGGGGGGACAGCACCGAGCGCCCCGGGGGGACGGGGCTCGGCGTCCTCAGGGACCTCGGGGTGGCTCCGCCGGGATGGGGAGAGGCTCCCGCTCTCCGTGGGCATCGTCGGGACCCCTGAGTGCTCCCCGGGTCCCCTGAGTGCCCCCCGGGATCCTGTGTGCTCCCCGGGTCCCCTGTGTGCCCCCCGGGCTCCCTGTGTGCACCCCGGGTTCCTAAGTGTCCCCCTGGTCCCCTGTGTGCCCCTGGGGTTCCTAAGTGTCCCCCTGGTCCCCTGTGTGCCCCCGGGGTTCCTAAGTGTCCCCCTGGTTCCCTGTGTACCCCCCGGGTCCCCTGTGTGCCCCCACCCTGGGAGTCCCCGGAGCGCTCCGGTGCTCAGCCCCCGGCCCCTCGGACCGATCTCGCTCGTCCTGAACTGGGCCACACAAGTTGTTCCAAGAGGGGCTGGCTCCAAGGGAAACCCACCAGAGCGGGGGTCCCCGGGCAGGAAAGCCCTGCCCCACGGGCTGGCCGCTCTCCCTTTCCCCATCCCCCTCCCAAAGCAGCGGCCACCCCACCAGCAGCCCCCCACTCTTTCCCCCTGCATTTCTGCCCCCCTCAAGACGCAGCTCCACATGCACAGCCCTATAGATATTCGGGCAAATAAATAAATAAATAAATAAACCCCAGCCTCCTATTTTTATGAGCCATTTAACTCTAAAATAGACCTCCAGTATCTAGTCCCCGCGCTGGATTTCCATATCCAGTCACTCAGCCCTGCTTATCTTCATGTATGGCTGCCTCATGTTTAACACACAATTACATTTTCTCCCTCCAATTCCATTACAAATGGAATCGGGGAGGCATTGTTTGAAGAAATGTACTGCTTCAGTTCTAGTTATGTCGTACAATGCACGGAACAGTGGAAAAAATCTAGACACCAAAGAGTCAACACACACACACACAGACAGACGGAGCCCGGCTCCAAGCCGAGCCTGCATCCTTATTTATCCCAAACTGCTGCCCAGCAGTGGGGCCGGCCAGAGAAAAGGGGCCCGAGCAGAGATAACCAAGCGATGGGAAGTTAATTAATTGCATTAAACTATTGACTAACTACCTAGCTCGATCTTAATTCATTTAGAGAATATTAAAATCTGAGGAACAATAATAAAATTGATGCCGATTCCCAGCGGAAGGAGATGACCAGCAAATTGGATACTTTTCTTAATCTGGCGTAAATAATAACATGTCTGTTCCCACTCCCTCTCAGGCCAATTCCCCTATCATTTATTCCAGGCTCAAAAGCCTGCTTCCATAATTGATATCAGTTACTCAATGAGTGCTTCTTGCCTTTGTTCTCGTTATCCATTATAATTACAAAGTTCAGGCCGGGCCGGGCGGTGCGGACGAGCCCCGGAGGGGCTGCGGGCCCCGGCCCCTCCCGGGACAGACCCGGAGCGGGGTGCCGGGGAAGGACGGGGGGCTGGCACTGCGCTGCCAGGGGGGACACTCCTGGAAAGCCGGCTCGGATCCCCCCGGAAAGCGGCTCCTGGGTGCCGGGGGTCTCTCCTGGCCCCCGCGGTCCAGCTCTCCGCTTTCTCCGGCCGAGCCTGCCTCGGCTCGGCTCAGATATTACTATTCCGTTATTTATTCACTTATTTATTCCTTTATAAAGTGTTTACTTAGTTCGGTGCAGATGTAACATCTCATTTACAGGCTGGCCCCGGGGCAGAGAAACAATTCGCAACAGAGGAGGGAGGGGAAAAAAAGAAAAAAAAAGAGGGATAAAAAGAGAAAAAATTTAAAAATAAAATAAAAAAAGGAACAGGGGAGAATAAGGACGGAGAGCAGAGGGAAGGGGAGCTGCCGCCGGCCGCAGGGGAGCAGTGGCTCCCTCCGGTGACCCCACCGGGGCAGGGACCATCCGCGAAAGGACCGTAGGGGCATCGCTCTCCCGGAGAAACTGAGGCACGGGGGGGGTCACTGAGGGGGGAGAGCTGGCGGTGCCCCCCAGGAAGGCACCGGGTGCGGACGAGGGAAGCCGTGCCAGCGCTGCCGGCGCCCGTCGGGAGCGGCATCACATCCCCTGCCTTCCTCCCTGCTACCCGGTAGCACCTTCATCCATCCTCGCTGCCTGGGCGCCGGCAGAGCGCATGCACCTTGGTTTTCCGGCGGCTTTTTTGGGGCAATTCCTGCTTTTCCCGAGGAGCTGCTGGGGCGGCGGTCGCGGCAGAGGCGGGGCTCGAACCTGCGGCCCAGAAGGGCCCGGGCCCGGCCCCGCGCATCGCCCCGCACGGGCCGGGCGGCAGCTGCTGATTGTTTAAAGCAGGAGGCGGTTGCCTAGCAACCCATAGGCGGCTCATTACCGAAGCCACAGTGATTAACAAAAAAGGGTATGAAAGTAAAATGGATTAATTATTTAATTAACTAATTGATGATCAACTTCTTTTTAATTATTCACTTAATTAAAGAAGTGTAACTACAACACTGCCCTTATCAAGTGTGTTGATATGCTGACGAGATTTCAAAGACAGAAAGGAAAAGAAGAAGAAAGGGGGAAAAGATATCTTCCCTGCTACAGGCCCTGCAGGTCTGAACCAGGAGCCACGTGCAATGCCTTGGGACACCCTGCCAAAGTTCAGGTGTGGCCCCAAAACTTTCCTGTGAAGGGCTGGGGTGAGACCCTCCCTCTCAGAAGGAGCAGCACCATCACTGGGAGTTATATCTGTTTCCTGCTGCCACGCTGCAGAGCATAAATCCAGCCAGGCTGTGCTTCGAGGAAGAGTTATGGTGGCCTTGCTGCCTCTTAAATCCGGGTTGATCTTTTCCTCTTAACTAGACAATGGTTCAGCTGCATCTGGTCAGACCCAGCGAGAGAGTTATGGATGGCTGCAAAAATCTCTGTGCCTTTTTCCCCAGGCTGAAAGGTTTGGCTAGGACTGGAGGACCCTTCCTAGGGGTGACTAAAGTGTGTGAAGGAGCTGGGAACATCCCAGCCTGACATCTGTCAGTGGAGAGAGGTGAGCATCAGGGTGTCAAAGCTGCCCTGGTACTTGTGCATACACGACAGCCCTGGTTTTCCTTGGCAGGGGGTTTTGGCAGCAGGGGCCAGGGGGAAAGAGTGCAGGGAGTCCTTCCCTGACACCCCACGGAGCTCTCTGCTGCTTAGGGATCCCTGTCCCCGAGCTGTGCTCGGAGTCAGCAATAACAAGTCAGTGATTTTGCTTCCCGACGGATTGGGCTCCTTTGCTCTGCCCAGCAAGAGTCTGGCTCTCCCTGTATCACACTAATTTTGTTTCTGCTTTTTTTAAGTAAACAGTGCAGCTTGTCGAAAACATTCACCTCTCTTGATTAATTTACCCCTAATGACAAAGATGGCTCTGTAATCAGCAGGTAAATGCGGGGAGTGAAATCCGCCCGGTTTTCCCTGTTAGCATGGCTGATGAGGGAGAGGGGGGCTGGTGCCCAGCCGAGGAGGGGACGGTGCTGCAGGGACTCCATTGATTCCATTTACCCATCCAAGGTGTGATTGGATTTATTGTCAGCATGAGGAAGACAAACAGATCACCTCTGCTTGGCAGAGTATTGGCAAATCCGAGATCTCCTGAAGGAAGGGAAACCTGGGAGAGGTGGGCTTGGTTTTTTAAACCTTTTCTGAAGTGTTTCTCCTCTGTGCACAGGGCTTTGGAGCTCACCCAAATAAACCTCATCCCCCACGGTCAGGCAGAGGTGATGAGACTGTTGTCACTCAGTGCTTGGAGGTGGCAGGACACAGTGGGTTGGTACAGCCAGGTAAAGCTCTGAGTGCCTCTGCAATGCAAACCACACGCTGTGGTCACAGGGGTGTGACCTGTGATGGAATTAGGCTGTTTTCCCTAGGAGACACTGAGAAGATGCTGGAAATGTTGGAAGGTTGAAAAATGGAAGAGTTCTACTCTCCTCATCAAAGGCAGAAAACACCCAGTGTCAGGCAGGCAGACAGAAAGGCAGCTCTGTCTGAGACAAGACAGAAGAACGGACAAGGCAGTCTAACTTCTGCCTCACCAGTTCCCTGTGACTCCACTGGGTTTTAAAAACATAAACCAAACCTTCCCCTCCATTTAATTCATGTACCTAATCCCCTAACTCTCTTAATTAAGCAGAGGGAAGTTTAAATTGTTCTGGCCATCTTTGGGGGGATTATATATTTCAATCATCATTACGGTATGGCTATTTGTGATACCACGAGATAGATAGGTATATCCATTGTATAATCAGGCATACAAATTATAATCCCCCCAAAGACATTTAATAACAATTTAAAATACTGACTACTGGACACAGGGCATCAGCAGATTAGAAATGAATGTGAATGGGGGGTTCGTTCAAGGACTCTGGATGCTTTTTGCTCCCAGCCTCTGTCCTACAGCTCTCCCTCCTGGCATTAGGACCAGTCAGTGAGGAGGAAGGGGCTGCCACCCCTGGGGTCTCTCCCATGCAGCAGCATCTTGCATGGATGCATCACCCTGTGGACAGATGGAGCTCAGGGTGAGATGGACGTGCTGGGTCCCAGGAGCATCCTCATCCTCCTGACCAGCTTCCGTCCCTTGGGACTCTGTGAGGGTCTCATTACCTCCACTGGAAGCTGTGGATGTGCATCTGAGGGCAGGATGTGGTCTGATGCTGTCTAATTTTCTTGGAGCTGTACACGGGGGTCCCCACTGACATTAGAGGGAGCTGCTGAAGCATATCGAGAGAAGAGGAGATGCTACGAGCGCTCGCTCTCGCAGCAAAACTGCTCAGGGGTGTCTCTGGAACTGTGAAATCAGGCCTTTTGAAAGCATGGATTATTGAGTGAGTAGATCTAGCCAGCTCCTTTAGGGCCATTAGTCCTCATATGCACTTGGTTATTTTACACTGAAAGCATACAGGGGAGATTATGTCATTTTTAGGGTAGGGGGGAGAAGAAACAGCAATTTTTCTGTGTCTTAGGAGTAAGTGAAAATAACTGCTTGAAACCTACTAAAACAGAAAAAGACACATGTCTAGGAAATAAAACCACATTCAGACTTGACAGCAAGAGCATTGGAGGCTAAAATCTAACTCAGTGAATTTTTGTAGCCTGAGTTTGGATGGCAAAGAACTTGAAACCTCATGGCTTAAGTGGAACAACAGGACACAAGACTTTTCAAATTTCTGTGGGGGAAAAGCTGAGTCCAAACAAATGGGCTTGGCAGACATCATCCATTGCAGAAAGGCCAGTCCAGCTGAAAAACTGATTTCTTGCTCTGTTTTTAAAGAATGACACGGAGATCATATTTTCTGCTTCATCAAATTAGCAGGAATATTATTGTTACTTTGTGCCTCGGTACAGACAGCGAACGCTGTGTGACAGCTGAGGAGAGCCTCACCCCTGGGTGTGTGAGGGCTCCTGCCACCCACCTGCAGCAGGGCAGAGCCACGAGGGCTTTGGGTCTGAGTCAGAGCTCCTGAAGGTGCCAGAGGGAGCTGGGTGAGGCTGATGGCTTTGCCTGTTAGCAGCAGTACAGCAAACTTACATCCTTGTTTGATAGTACCACAGTCGTGCAGGAAACAGCGGAACAGTTGTCTAACACAGCAAGGGATCTTGCTGACGACGAACCTTGCTGGAGAAATCGTTCCCTCAATGTGTCCCCAGCTCCTTATCCAGCTTCCAGAGTTGCAGTTTTTGAAAGGTTTCGGTATGGTTTTTCTAACCCCTTCGCCAGCTCCAGGCAGCTCTGTGCTGTTGGCTCCTCAAAGCCCTCAGAAGGGCAGGTGTGGATCTGCTGGCAGTGTAGGGCTGGGTGGCTGCTCTGTGAGGTCCCCAGCCCTTGTCACTGAGGTCCCCTTGGCTGTCATTGAGGGATGAAGATGATTCAGTCCAGGGAAACACTAAAAACCCCAAATAAAAGAGAAAATGGCTAAACACGCCCTTGGGGTGGGTTCAACAGACACCTACAGGTGGGAGTGATGCTCTTTATCCAACCCAGCAGTGCTTAGTGTTTCATAGGGGTCACCTAGGCTTGGCTTTAACAGGAGGGAAAGGGCGGCCTGGCCTCAGGCTCTTTGTTAGCAAGGGAGGCCAAACCCAGTCCCTACAGCTCCCCTAAGGATCCCAGATTTGTTGTCTCCTTCACGACAACCACTGCAAGCCTGGTGTTTATTTCCTGAAGGAGGATCTCACAAGGGGTGCTCCTCTCCGTGAGCAGGATGTTTGCCCTGGTGGCACAGAACCGGCTTTTACAGCGCTCTGTGCCCTCAGAGAGAAGGTGCCACGAGTGGGGAACCCAGGCCAGAGCTTACAAGGGATCAAATGCCCTGGTGAGGGGCAGGTTGCACCCTGACCTGGCTCACTTGGGAACAGTTTGGGGTCTGCTGGTGTCAGCTCAGCTGGCTCAGACACTGGCTCTGCGCTGCAGCCGTGCCCTCTCGCTCTCTGCCTTTAAATCACCTCCAGCTTTCCTCTTTCTGTGGGCTCATCTTCCCTCCTTAGGAGCCTCTACATCAAAGCTGTGCAGGGAAAAATATGCTGCTAACTTCTTTAAACAATCCTGGGCGCTTTGATTACAGCAGCTGGCAACTACTTTTCCAGAGCTCGTGAACTTCTTGGAAAATCTCCAGGGAGTTTCTCTCCGGGGGAACTTTATATTTTCTTGCTGATTTTTAAAAGTCTACTGATAACACCACATGAGGGTTTTTTTTAAAGCACCAAACTCGTGATGGATGCTGTGTTTGTAGGAGCTGTAAATGTAAATTGTTTTTCTTCTGGCCACTTATGTTTTATTTGAAACGTACAAAATCTGAGTGTGTAGTTCCTGAGAGCTGGCCTAGAGAACAGCAGCACTCCCAAGTAGTTTGTCTCCTATCAAATGGCATTAATAATTTAGTCTCTAATTAAAAGTGAGGTCAAACAATGAAAAATGACTGAGCTAAATGGTTACGCTGTGATGTATTAAAGTGCCTGGTGGGTTTTAATGGATGGAAGGAGTGTTGTTGTTTGTTTATGTACAAAACACTTTCACTCAAAGACTGTAGGAGTCCCAAAGAAATGTATTTAACTAACATCTTTTACAGGTTACTGAGTCAATGTCTTAAAGAGATAATTTTTGCATACCTTTTATATCCTTCAAATTGCTCAGCTACTTATAAAACAGCTTCTCTTAATGAAGAAGGGAGGAAAAAAACCTGCTTTGATGCCTCTCAGGCTGGCTCATCAGTTAATGTTAACACTCAGAAATATCTAAGGGGATCTAAGACATCGTGGCAGAGGTATTTTGAAGGGAGCTTGTTTTTTATGTTCTGGAAGATGCTCTGGGTGTCTGTTCCCTGCATGCTGGTGGCTGCTGCTGCCCTGAGTGATTTTGGGAAAGTACCTGCCATTAGTTTGATTACTTGATTTGTCAGCAGCCTTGCCCAGAAGCTAACCCTGTACTGAACAGCACCGTGCTCCCCCCAGCAGCTGCTCTTCCAAAGAAAAATGGGGGAGAGAACAAGATTTCAGCTCTCTGTGTGTAGGGAGGGAACCTGAGAGAAGGAGGAGTCTGGCTGTGGTGGGAGAGATCCCAGGAATGAAGCATGGACATGTAAGCAGATATTGAACCCTCTGTCATGGCTCTTGCCAGAACCAGGGATGCCCAGAGTGTCCACCAAGGGCCTCACCCACCTGGCCAGCCTTCCCACCACACCATGGTGGGGTGCACTCACTCTGGTCAAGCAAATTGTGCAACATCCTGTCATTGGGAGAGACCTGGAAGTGAGGGCAGGTTTCCCACTGTGGGCACGAATGTATCATTTTGTAGATTCTCTGTGTCATGTAGGTGGAAATTTTATGTTTCTGTCCCAAAGTCAGGGCACAAAGGTCCTCGAATGGCAGGAACATAGAAATGTATGTGATTGCATGTGGGGTGCTCCACTGGGAGCCTTGGCTTCTGTTTCCAGAGCTTCAGGGTTAAGCATTGGCTCCTCCACAGACCTGCTCTTATGGTTTTACAGACACCTTTAGAGAAGGCTGAAGTAGAGGGTGAGGATTTGTCTTGCCCATGGTAAGCAAGCCCAGGACATTCCAGCAGACATCTGGAGCCAGAGGTGCTTTGTGCTGTCCAAGCACAACAGGAGAAACACTTCTGCTCCTCGAGGCTAGGAGTGGAGGCTGGGTTAGGTATGGACCCAAGGAGCTCACATGTCTTTACAGTACTCCAGGCAACCAAGAAACTAGGAAACTCGAAGTCCCTACTCCTAAATATTTATCCTTTATTTATTTACATTCTTAGCTGACAATCTTTATATAAAAAGACAGGAAGTTGGAGTTTTGCACCTATTTCATTTAACACCACTTAACTCCTGGCACTGGCCCAATATGTCTCCATTAAGAGGAGACTTTGCAAAAATTGTCCCAATTAAGCAGCAGTGCTGCGATTTGCTGTTGTTAGGCTAAACTGGTTCCCTGGGAGATGTCCTAATGAGGTATCCATCTTGATTAAGTGCAGACCCGTGAAGTGCTTCCCAATTAAAGGACAAAGTATGCATCTATATTCTCCAAAATTTTTTTTTTCTTTTTGTTTTAGAAATAGTTATTTGTGGTATCTCCTCTGGGGCTCACTTCCCTACGGACAAGGAGACAAGGACAGGGTTTGCTTTGATGTGGGATGATCCTCATCAGGCCCATCATGAGTGGCAGCACCCATGTTTGTGTCTAGGTCTCCAAATTCAGAGCAGCTGAAGGAGAAGGCCCAGTGGAGGAAAGCCCATGCAGGTGTCATTCCTCCATGTCTGTTCAGTTTTTGTATCATGGACTGATTGTGGTAAAACCCCTTGTTCTCTCGTGTTTCAGGCTGCTTTTCTAAACAGGGAGAAAGCACTGGAGCTGAGACAAGTGGTAGGACAGGAGGGAAGGACTTTGATTGTGGTAAAACCCCTTGTTCTCTGTGTTTCAGGCCGCTTTTCTAAACAGAGAGAAAGCACTGGAGCTGAGACAAGTGGTAGGACAGGAGGGAAGGACTCAGGTGTCAAGGTTATATGGACAAACTGGGTGTGTGGCCATGGAGGAACGGAAGGGGAAGACATCCCTTCCCTCCCTCCATCTCCCTGCTGAAGCTACTGAGGTGCTCAGTAGGAGGGCAGGGGGTGACTTGCAATGGGGAATTCCCTCTGGCTTAAGGAGAAAGCCCCCAGAGTCCAACATTTCCCCATGTGTGTCCCTGACACACCATCCCGGAGGGGCTGTGGAGTCTCCACCTTGGGATTTTGAGAAACCTGGTCTGGCTTTGGAGCTGACCTTGCCTGGGGCAGGAGGTTGGGTCAAGGACCTCCACAAGGCCCTGCCGACACAGGTCTCCTGCTGAAGCCACACCTGCAGGGCTGGGGTCAAAGTGGGGCTCCAGCAGCAGCCCCAGCCCTGCAGAGCTGCCCCACAAACCACTGGGGTGGGGTGTAAATCAGGAGGAAGGGGGAGAAAGGCAGTGCTCTAAAACCCTGCGTGGGGTTTGGAGAAGAGAAAAAACACCTGCAAGTGAGTTTCTTCCCCAAGAAATAAGAGCCTCACTTCTTCCCTTTCAATAACTTTCACTTTAGTTTAAACCAACAAACGTCCATTTGTCAAGTGTTAATATTCACCCAATGTCCAGAGGACATACCTTGAAAGTTATTTATAACAAGACTTTTTTTTTTTTTTTTTTTTTCTTCCAAGGAAACAGCGTTCTCATTCGGTATTTCTTCTGTGCTACAGAATTACCAATCAACTGTTTTGGAGTAATTTTAAATACAATTATAAGGAATGTGATTAGGACAAATGCAAAAGAAGTTAAACATAATCAATTCCTCAGTGCTGCCTTGTGGTTTACATTTTAGTATCGTTTAAGGGGATTTGTGCCAACCTTTTGTAGTAGATTAAAGGCAGATATTTTGTTTGTTACAATCAAACCTATGATTTTGGTTTTATAAATTTTTAAAATATTAATTATAGTTTGAAAAGTACATGGAGGTGAATACATTAACTAGTTTCCTGCTTAGATAGCAACTATTTGGTGTTTGGCATTAGATTAGCAAGGAGCAGGTTGGGAATTTTAATCCACCTTGTTAAGTTATTAAATTTGCTTTATTTACATACAGATCTCACTTTCATTAACATTGTAACAGGTGGTCATTAACAATTTATCATTTGCTAGGCAGAAACAAAAAGAGATTTTGCTACCAAGTTTTCTCTGCTGAGTGTCTCAATTATACTGTATAGCAAGGCTAAAACAATTACAAATACTGTTTTACAGCAACACTAAAAACTTGGGCCCATGTGGAAAAATCAGTAATCTTTCAAAATTTCACAGTTTGTAGTTTCACTGTGTAATTACATAAATAAAGCTTCTTTTATTTTCAAAAAGGGGGACATTTTTACTCTAAAATATCTGCTACATTAGAAGTGTTTGGGTTGAAGAAAGTATGGACCCCTTATTCCATCCTACTTATTTGCAACTTAGGTGAAGACTAATAGAATTTTAATATGATCTGTAATCACACTAAAAACTGTAGTTCAAAATTCCTGAGCATCACTTCAGAGCTATTGAATAGCCCTGGATCTAATTAGCATAATCATTTGCAGAGCCCTTGGAGTCCTATTTTCACAACCTTTTTATATTCTGAAAACAGGGGGTTTATAGTTTCTTTTCATTTTTTGGCACAGGAGAAGGACGTGGCACAGTTTCCTTCTCCTTCCCGCCTCCCTCCCCCTTCCCCTCTGCCACCCCCAGCGGGCACCTGCAGACCCACAGAGCAAACCCTGGCCTCACTGCATCCCCCAAAAGCCTTGGAGACAGCTGGAGGCACTGAAAGCTTTCCTCTTTCTCCTAAAAACAATGTGCTTGGTAAGCCCAGCTCTGTTTTTAGCCTGGCCTGTTCGTTTTGGAAGGAGCTGGAGCCTCCAGCAGCGCTTTCGGCGCAGCCGCCTCTCCCCATCCCTGCAGCTCCAGGAGCTGCTCTTCTCTTGGCAGCCAAGGGCTCGCTCTCACAAGGTGGTTTGTTCTGGCAAGGCACCTAAATAGCTGCGGTGCTGGCACCACGCTCTGTTTTGCAGGATAGAGTCCTCATTTCAGCCTCTTGTCATTTGCAAGGTTTCCAGCAATGCTGGTGCGTTTGTGATGATCCATAACACGTGGGTGATTTAAAGCATTCCTCAGGCTCCCAGCTCCTGCTACACCCAGGAATTCAAGCCCCTCTCTAGGATGGATTTTCCCATTTGAAAACTTGAATTGTCATCTGGGTTTGGTGCGTAACTCAGGCTGCAAGAAGCTCCTGCAGGATCATGTTTTATTCCACATAAAATGGCTTTGATGCTCTCAGAGCACATAGAGTGCTCCAGGATGGCTCTTGAATTGACTGATGCTGCCTCTGTGTGTGGTGAAAATAACCTTCATGTTACACTTGATCTTTTTTGGATCTGTTTAGGTAAGAAAGGATTATGGAGACATTACAATTCTTAAGCAGATCCAGCTACTAGACCTTCACTGCCCATTTCATCCCTTTTGCTCTCCTAAATTGTGGTTAGGTGAGATGTTTAAAAACAACCATTACAGTTCACCTCAGGTTGACAAATCAGCACCCTAAACCGCCTCACTGGCATTTCTGTTTCATTTAAAATAGATTACACCAGATCTGGGGGATCTCAGCCACCTCAGCTGTTCCACCAAAGCTCCCTCCATCAGCCTTATCTGCAAGAACAAGAGACACAAAAAAGATCACCCCTGGAAAATCCAGTGACACCAGGCTGGTTGGTGAGCTCTCTTGTCCAGTCACAAATATTATCAAACTCATTGGCTTCTCCTTCAAAACACATTTTATGTGTGTCTGGTGATCTTGGTTTTAATGCTCATTTTGCCCCTGGCAGTTTGTCTTTGCAGCTCACTGGAGCTCAGTGACTGGTTTTCAGTGTATTTCTGGGCTGTCAGTTTGTTCCAAGCCGCAAAGTGATTCTCCTTCTGTAATTTGAGGACTTTTATGAATTGAACATCAAAGAAGTCTGTGAGTCCCGCTCTGTCTCTCAAGACTGATTCCTGCAATTAGAGTTTCCCTAAATCCTTTTAAATTTATCATTGCTTTCGCAAATCCAAGCCACAAAGTGCTGGATTCCTGAGCTGTTTTATTTCCTTGCTCTGCACATCGTGGCTGGGTGTCAAGGGTGGGGACAGTCATTTCTGGCTTTACTGGGAGCTGATTGTTTGCTTCCACATCTGGACTAACATTGGGTGGTTAGAGGAACCAGGTGTGAGAGTCCAGCCTGGGGTAGGTATATCTTGGAGGACATTTACTTTGAAAGATCCAAACCTGCATCCTCGTTCTGTTTGTCTTCAGGATGCTCATGGACTTGGCCCAGCAAATCTTCCTGCCTCGTGTTTGACAAAGGCCACACAAATGTGGAGAAAGGATTTCCCCGTTCTGGAAGGATTTTCCTGATCCTGAGTGAGGCTGTGTGTAGGGGGGTCCTGACCTGTGTAGGCATCCCAGAGGATCCTCAGCAGGCATTGTTTTGGGGATGTCACTTGTGCTCTGGCTTGAGGGAACTATCCTGCTGGGCTGGTTGAGTGTGGTTAATGCCATCCTGCAGGTTTAGCCCTACCTGTGCTTCCTCCACCCCTTCCTTACCCTCATCTGCAGCACCAACATCCCTTACTTGTGCTAGGATCCTATGCCATGGGAAAGTAAATCTGTAAGAGAATTTTATTTTAGTAGACGTGGAAAATTAATGCCTAGAGATTACTGTAAAAAAAGGACACAGGCAGAATGCCTCTCTGCTTCTGCCACTGTTCTCTGCCTACATCCATTTTGTAGAAGTGTTTGAATTGCTTGCTTCTGACTAAAATCTTTCCACAGCAAAGATGTCCTTGATTGTGCTATTTTAAAAAGTAATTTTCCCCACTCCTGAAAGTTTTTATCTGCAGAGTTTTATATTTTCTCACTGACTTAAATAGCCTGGTCTCTCTTTTTCTCAAAGTAGAGCAGACAGTGCCTTTATTTATCCTGTTGGTACTTTAAACTGCAATAAGATAAATGGGCACAATTATAGATGTGTACCAGAAAAGGAACATGTGTTCTAGCATATGTGATACTAACCTAAGCAGACATCTAAATGTACTTCTCAGATAACAAACATTACACACACACATATTTATTAAACTCAGCAACAGCCTTTGCCATCCTTTTCAGCTACTTTTAAACAGCTGGTGAACTGTCAAAACCACGTTAAATATTTTAACAAACAAGTTAAATATTTTTAGCTGTTTCTCTGATGGCAGTAAAAATTCAGGGTGGAGTACTCTCACTGCTTTTGTGAAATGCTCGAGGAAAAGCAGAGGATGATTTTATTTGGTGAGTTGAGAGCCAACTTTCCTTCTAAAGGATTAAGCTGAGCTCTGCACCTGAGGCCCAGCGAGGCACACCAGGCACGGCAGCGCCTTCTCCAGCTCTGAACTCCTGGGATTTGTGGTGGGGAAAACCCCTTGGACTCCCTCCCCTGGGACTTACCACAGGTTAACACAGCGGATTAGATCATGGAAAGCTGGTAAATGTTTATTTACAGTGCCTGGGTGCTTATGGGGCTCTTCTGCTCCGCTCCTGACTTCCCTCTCCATGGACCTGGTCCCGAAAGCCTGGGGAGCATCCCAGGCGTGACTTGGGCTGTGCAGACACGTGTGGCAGAGGGGCCTTTCAGTGCTTCAAGGCAGGCTGCAAGCTCCAAGCAGCCACGATTTATATCACTAAAAGTCAGAAAGGATTTGCAAAGCATCCGTTCTATTGCTATTTAAGTGCAACCGAGAAAATCCACAGTGAAAAGGCACAGGCCAAGAGCCTTTTTATGTTTAATATACATAAAAAAGTTGAGTATTATAACATGTGAGCAGGAGATAATGACAGGTGAATAAAAAGAAAGACAGGGACGTATCTAGCAAAGTGTCAGATTGATAAATAAATGAACAAAGACAGGAGAATAAAAGGCTGTTATGAAATATATCAAATCTGATGTGATATGGATCGTGCTGCGGGAAGTTCAGTCTTCCTTTGCCGAGACAGGAGTCAAGGACAAACAGTTTGTCTGCGATTACGAGCTGTCCTGTCTGGGGAAATAAATACACCTGGAAGATGGCTCTGTCCTTCCCCTGTCTGCCTGCCAGCACAGGAGCACCCTGGAAGTTAATACAGCACAATTTATTCTGGGCGGCCTCTCCCATGCAGAATTATTACAAACTGCTTCTGAGTGGATTATGGGCTCTCATGCAAAACTAAGAAATAAAGAAAGCACAGTTCAGGCTGCACCCTCACATCTGCTGAGGGGAAGCAGAGCTGGAAGGCAAGGAAGAAGATCGTGTTTTGCTGCAATGGAAGAATGACTGATTAAGCAGAAAGTGAAGGATTCGGGGAAGAGCCTGTGGTGTCTTGCTGGAGAGAGCAGGAGAGACCAGCCACGGAGATGTGATGGATCTCAAAAATTAATCTCAGCACCACAGAGAAGCTCATTGGAGTGTGGTGGATGCCGAGGAGCTGTGGTCAGCACAGGGACAGCAGGGGTGGCAGAGGGGCCGTGCTGGCCCCGGGACAGCAGTGACCCTCGGGGGAAAGCTGCTGCTCTGGGGCAGGGTGATGGAGACAGGTCAAAGTGCCCTGCTGGAAACTGAGGAGCCAGAGAGAACCCAGGTGTCTCTTTGGAGAGAGCAGGCTGCAGCCCTGCCCCTCCTGCCACAGGGACAGGATGGTCTCAGGAGGGGAGCAGGGCCAGCCCGGGGCATCGGCTTCCCTGCAGCTGCAGTGGGAAACTGGCACAGGAGACCAGAGGAGCAACAGCAGGGAAAAATCCAGCTGGCCACGTGCAGTACAGTGATACTGGGGAAAATGAGGAGAAGCAGGAATGAAGGATGTCAAGAGGGACAGTGAAACAGTCTTGGGAGACAACCAGCCGTGGTGGGGGCTGTGTTTGCAGATGAACTGGGGCAGCTGTCCCACTGGGAATGTCTGTGAGCAAAGCTTTTCCCCAGGGCACACAGGGAGAATGGCTGAACAAACAGGAAAAAAACATTAGTGCCACAGCGCTTTTTGATGCCAGGATGAATTTTTCCCCAAAATTGAGAATAATGAATTTACAGGAAGTTGTGCTGGCATAACTTGGTGCAAGACTTTTGAAGATCCACTCACAGGACACCAGTAACCTTCTGGGTAGTGATGGAAACATATCCCAGAAAAACTCAGAAAGGTTGTCAGGCTAAAAGGCTTGGCAGGACCTGTGGGCAAAGAGTTTTAAATTTTCCAAACCTGGTTTCTGAGAAGGATTTTCCTGTGTTGAACCAGACCTGAGGTATCACAAACTGTTATGACTGAGCTAACTGTATTTGTGTTTCATCACTCAGCATTGCTGAAAATCTTGTCCTATGTTTTTTATGCTGTCTTTTCTTTTTTCTCTATTTTTTTTAAAGCAAGACTTATAACAAATGCTGTCAGAATTACAAACACAGGTCTGATCTGCCAAGTACTCCTCACAACAGGATCCCTGCTCATCACTCACAGTCCCAGGTCCAAGGAGCAGGTTTTGTTAAGAGACTGGGTAGAAAAATGTTTCTTTGTCTGTGTCAGCTCTACTTGGCAGCAATCACCAGGCAGGCAGCCTCCTCTATTAGGATTGCTTTCTGTGTCAAACACCTCATCATTAGAAAGTGAGGCTTGAATGTTATTCTTTAAGCCTTAGATCAACTGTGGAGGCTGAGATGTAATGGAAAAACCTGATGCTGGAAATTCTCGAGTCATTATCACAATTTATACTTAAAAGAGCTCCAGTTTTATAGCAAAAAGAAAAAAAAATTCCATTCATTTTAATCATTGCAAAGCTTATTAAAAGGTTTTGAATATTATTTATTGCAATTCTGTACCAGTTCTAATTCACTCATTAATTCTATTCATCTTGAAACTAATTTTAAACTTTGAAAATTTACCGTAGCATTTTGAAAAGTTAAAGTAACTTTCAAGATGAATAGAATTAATGTTTTCTTTCCCTCCTTACAAACTGTTTTCACCTTCAAATACAAAGCATGACCATACCATGCTAATAGCTGCAAATGTATTCTCTGTTTAAGGTTTCAAAACCATTACTTGACAGCTGACGTGGAACATAATTTCAGTCTCATTTTCAAGGAGAGACAGTGCAGCCTCCTCCAGGAGCTGCAGCCTCCAACGCTTTCTCCAAATACATTTCCACAGCTGAGGATGTGGAATGAAGCTTTTTCCCCCTCTGCTTCCTCCTGTATATTTTCTGTTTGCTCTGTGTTCCCTCTGACCAAAGACCATTTCAGGTCTGTGGAGTCTGACATAGCTGTCATAAATTTGGAGCATTTGCTGTGTGGGGAACATCTGGTTCCTAAGAAAACAAAGTGTTATTTTCCTGATGGCTGCAGGAGAATGTCTGGGTTTGATCCACCTGTGAGGACTGATTATTTTTTAAACTTCATACCAACACACAGGAGGTGGATGCTTCCTGGATCCCGTGGCATAGCTCTGCCAGAACTGGCCTTCATTTCCTAAATTCTTCAGGTTAAAAAAGTTCCTCTCTTCCTTGCTAAATTTCTGCAGGACCTGAAGGAGCAGGCATGGTTTTTCCTTTCATTGAATGGTCCCAAATTCCTTTCTGAAACAAGGAAAACCTCAGCAGAAGCAGCTGGAAACTCTGTGAACAGAGTGTTTTCAGTTTTGCATCGTTGGGCAGGCTGCTGGGGCCGTGCTGTGGTGAAGGTGAATTCCTTCTCACACCAAAGCCTTGCTGTTCTTTGTGCAGTGATTGCCTTCACCTGAAGATGTTAAAGGTCCTACACATGAACCCAGTTTTCTGATAAACCCCACGCTGCCTTTCTTCTGGCAGTGAGATTATTTGCAATAAGAGTTTCTGCAGCTTTGGGTGCTTTATTTTTACGTCCTGAAATGATTGTGTGTCTGTAGTGAAAAGGCAGCAAGGGCTTATTTCTGAGCAGCTTCAGGTGTGTGTACAAGAGTGGTCTGAGATATATCAGTTATTTGGAAAGGTCTGGTGGTGACACATAACTGCGAAACTGTTCTCATCTTGGATTTTGTAAGGTCATCACTGTGTTCAAGCCTGCCTCTCATGCTTTGCTACAGCTGCAGCATGAAGAGGGACATATATTGTAAACACAGAACTGCAGAAAGGTCCTTGGTGGGTACATTTATCATTTGAAACCAACAGAGGTGGGTTTGTGGGGATTTTTTTGGGTGTGGGTTTTGGTTTTTTTTTGGTTTTTTTTTTTGAGGCTGAGTTTGAATGTACAGAAGCCTTCCAGTTTTTCCAGATATTGCTGGGGAATTTTCCTAGGATGGTTTAGGCCATTTGGAAATGCCACAGAGATCCTCCTGCCATCCAAAAACCCCAAAGGTGAAGCTAGACTTGGCCCAGGTTTCTCTCACACCCCAGGGAATGCCCCTACTCTTGGTGGGAAGCCAGGAAGAAAACCTCAGAGAAGCAGTGGATAAGAGTGCAATTACAGGGTCCAGAGCAAAGCTGGGTGGGGCTCCCCAACACCCAAACCCTTCAAAAATTGGAAACACAATACCCACAGCTGGAAAGGAAGGCAAGCCAGACATCCTGGGCAAGGCTCTGCAAGTGTGAACAAAGAGCCCTCCTGAAGATCTTCCACTGTGACAGGTCCCCTGGGCTCCTTTCACTGTGCAGAGGCCACTTCTGCCATGGCTGTAATGTGGGATTTTTGCTGGTTGAAACCTCTTCCTGAAGGAAATGGGGACAAACCTTGTTTCTCCTTGTGGTGCTGGGCTGTTGGAGAGCTCAAAATGCACTGTGGCAGGGCATAACTCTTTTTTATGCTTGTGGTCACTTGCCTTGATTTTATATGTGGCAAGTCTGGCAGTGTGGGATATAGAGCAGGGGGCCCCAGTGTTGTCAAGGAATGTGTCTGAGTGAAGCATTTTATGGCTTGGCTCGATCTATTTCCTAGCTGGAATATTTCCACCAGCTTCCTTTGGCCATGCCCGAGGCTCCAGCTTGTGGTTTCTGTATTTTCCTTCCCCTGAAGACTGCTGTCTTCTCTTGGAGGAGGGAGGGAGCTCAGGGAAGGATGCTGCTTTTGTGCCTTCTGCACATTTGAGATGAAAGTTCCTGCTGCTCCTCTCTGCTCCATGTACAGATCTTTTCCAGGAGAGAAGCAGAATGTTCAGATTGCCTTTAGCACCAAGCTTAAGTGGATCCTGCTCGGTAGCTGCCACAAAATTTATTCTCAGGAAAGGAAATAGAGGTCTAAAGCAAGCAAACACATCTGAGCTAGCTGAGTCTCCCTGGCACAGAGACTTGTGCTGGGAAGGTGTGGCAGGAGAGCTCCAGCAGGATGGATGCACCAGGGCAGCATCTCAGCTCCTCCAGGTGTAGCACTGGATCATGATCAGGAGCTCAGGTGGAGAATGAGCCCTCTGTATCCCAGATGAGCCTCATGTCTGAAAAAGCTGCAACCCATCCAAGGGAATAAAGACCTCTTCCCTGTGCCAAACAAAATTGCTGTAGCTGGTGGCTCTGCTGACCTGTCTGGTTTTCCCTGCACAGCTGCCCCACACAGCACTGCAGCAGACACGGGGGCCAGCACCCCTGAGGAGGATGGATGTCCCCTCTCCTGAATTTTGTAAGTCTAAATCTTGGTGTCATGCTCAAAGATCTGCTTCCACCTGGAAAGTTTCTGTTGCAAAGCAGATCTTTAGCACTGTTTGCAAAAGGGCTACAGGAGCTGGCAGCCTTGGAAGCAGAGATGCTGCAGGACTGAGAAATGGTTCTACAGCTTTATGCTTGGTTGGGAAGTTTGAAAAAAAAAGCAAAACAACCATGAAAGGGATTATCATGTTGTCTTTCAAGCCAAAAATGCAAGCAGTAATTCAGACTTGAGGAAAGCTGTCATTGCCCATGGCAGCTTAAGGAAGCTGGCCAGAGAAAGGAAGCACTGTGCGCTGAGGTAACACAGGGAAGAGCCTGAGAGTGACTCTCGAGCACCTGCCAGGTCAAAACAAGCCACAGCTGACTTCCAGAGGCCTTGGATGGGGTCCAGAGTTAGAGCAGAGCCTGATTCCTAAGCTGCTGGGCAGTTGAGGAAGGCTTTGTGATTTAGGATGGCCATTGCAGTTTAAAGTGCTGGCATTGAGTTGTAAATACAGTTTAGCTGGAAGATGCATTTCCTATTTCAGTTTCTGATTTCAATTACAAACACTGACTGGCTCGATAGCATCACCACTAAACTGAAGCCTTTAATATTCAAGGCAAAAAAGTTTCAAAAAGTGAATGAATTGATCTGTCACTCATACAGACTGCGTCCAACTCAGCAGTGCAAAGGCAAAAGGCAGAATAATCTGAACCTCTGGATCTGTATCTCCAAATACACAATAACAGCTATTGCCTAGTTCCCTTTAAAGAACAGCCATAGAAAATAAGACTATTTTTGATGAGAATTACTTGGATTGTACTGCAGGAAAATGGGATTGAGAAGACAAAAATGTGAGGTTTTGGAGACAGAGCTGGAAGATAAACTCATATTGGATTTGTGCTTCTTTCTGTTTAAGAAATGTGGCCCTTACCATGCCACTGGTTTTTAAGCAAAGCTCTCCATTGATTTCAGAGGGGTATCCTGCCCAAAAATCAATGGAACGAGATGCCCCCATGTATTTACCTACTCTGATTTGGTTATTGACTTTTAATAACTCTACAGATACTAAAAAGGCAAAATGCCAGGACAGTGTTGCTGTAAATTTAGGTCAGGAATTCCCTTGGAAATCTCATGTGGCAGTGCCTAAATACCTCATTTTGCAGTAACCACCCCCCAAAATGCAAATTGTTCTGCTCTCCAGGTGAACATGTACCTTTTTCTTCCCTGAGTGATCACCTATCCATCAGAAAATTGGGAGTGGGAGGGGTGCAGGGCAGGCTGATTCTGCAAAGCTGCCTGCTAAAGCCCTGATTACTGTTATCAAGCAAAGAAGCAGTCCAGTTTAAGCTGCTAGGGTTTCTGATGAGCAACAGGTTATAATGAAGGAAGGCAGAGGAACGCGTGAATGAGCGACTACAGACCCTGGTAAAGAGAGGATTACACTGAAGGTACGTTCCAGGGAAGAGTCTGCACATTTCAGGGCAAGGCAGCAAATGGGCTTAAAAATAATCTGAATTTTTTCTTTCCCTCCCAATCCAACAAAGATAGAGAGTGTAAGATGCTTGTGGAGGGCAGGTCAGCACATCAAACAGGCTCTGCTGGGAGCGGTGAGGGGAGGATCCTGCCTGCCCGGGGTGAGTCAATGAGGTTAAAATGTGCTCTCTTACCGAGCTGCTCCTGGTGCTGTGGGGGTGTTTGGCTGTGTATCTGCACAGCATCTCCCCCAGGCACATCACTGCTGTCTCCTCCTCAGCTTCCCTACATTTTCTGGTTGCAGTGGATGTTATCTCAGCAGCCCTCCGGTCGTTCTGAGTCCCTAAATAAGCCAAAGGATGATGTTTTGGATACCGTTCTCCTTTTTAGGATTTGCTGGAAATTTACTGTGAGGAAAAGCTAAAGCTGAGATTTGTAACACAGTGGCTGCTTGGTGGCAACTGCCTGTGGGGGGGTTCTTTCCCTGGGATAAATGCATGGCCCCTTTGCCCTGTGACAGTGGAATAACCCACCTTGTATATTCTGTAAGGCAAAATTGGGTGCATGAGTATGGAGTGGGGCTGCCCCAGCTGCAGCCCAAAGCCCATCTTAGCTGGATGTCTATTCTAACAGCTACGATCCAGGAATCAGTTTGGTTTATGGCAAAGAGAAAAGCTTCAAAATGGTTGAAAATCCAGGTAAAAAGGCTGATTTTTGCTCTTCTTACACCATGAGGGTGATTGTAGCAATGTCAAGATACACCCTTTACTAGCCAGAGATAAGGCAGTGCCCTTTGCTGTCTGAAGATTGTGCAGGGCTTGTGTTCTTGTCAAACGGAGGAGGGATGCAGCATTCCTCTTTCCACCAAGCTTTTGAGCAGGCACTGATACATTTATAAATGGCATGTGATAAGCTCTAAAAATGCCACTTTGAAATTGAACCCAGAGAAGTGTGAACCATCTCAAACAAAAGTGATTCGCCCTGGTCACTTGACAAGTGCAGAAGGAATTTCTGGCGACAGGAAGAAAACCGAGGCAGCGCCAACCTGCCAGGCTCCCCAAAAGCTCCGGGGAAGAAGGAGCCCTCCTGGCCCCAATGTCTCTACATTGCCCTTGCTCCTGCCTTGGCTGTTTGCCTCAGTGATGGGAAGGATGGCTCTGAGCAGGATGCAGCAGCAGTGTCCAGGACAAGGCACAAATGTGTGCTCAGCTGTGCCAGGCATCGATCCCCACCCAGGCATCCCTGCACTGCACAGTGCTCACTCATCTCAGGGCAACAGGTGAGAAGTGCCCTGCACACAAACTGTCAGAGGCACATGGATCACAGCTTCCTTGTGAATTGGATGAAGTTTCAGCTCTGCTGCAGCCCTGGGTATTGCTGGTGTTGAGCACAGACTGTGGCAGCCTGCAGAACCAGGGTTATAATGCACTCTGTGCACGGTGTCACCCTACTGGAAAGAGGCTCATCAGAACATGGCATGTCAGTTGTCACTTCACTGGGAACAGGTGAAACCCTATTATCAGTACACTGTCTACAGACTTCTGCTGCATCAGAAAACAGCTCGGCAGTGCTGTGTGTACAAAGATGTCACTGGTTTCTGCTGAACTGTACACAGGCTGCTCCTGCAGCTGCCTGATGAGTACAAAACGTGGGAGCAGCCTGGGGCCAAGCTGGGGCTCTGCTGGGAGCAGCTGATATATGTGGGGGTACAGGCAGCAAAGGGTGGAAGGGAGTGGGACAATTTCCTAAAGGTCAGGATTTGGTTACCTCTTTTGTGCCAGATCAGGTGGCTAAACCTGGACAAACCACACAGTGGAGGCTGAAGGTGGCCAGAGACACCCCAATGTGCTGCTTTGTGGGGTAGTGCTGATGCTACTGAGAGCAGGTTTGACCCATGCCATGCAAGGAGAAACACAATCTGAGCTCTGAGGCTGGCTGGACCATTGCTCCTGCTGGCTCCACCAGCAGCAACTCAATCTGGTGCTGGTACCAAATTCCTCACTTCAGGAGCAGCAGCCTGGAGTCTGAGGAAGGCATCACCTCTTGTAGCTCAGTCCTGAATTCTGCATCCTGCCCTCTGCAGACATTCTCCTTCCCGTCTCTTCTGCTTCCCCCCAGAACCACTCAGCTAATTTCTCGAGTGGGATACACTAATCCCATATTTCTCTGATAGTTACTTTCTCCAAAGCTGTCTTGGAAACTCAGGTGCCAGTTCCCCCCAGCACTTCTTCCCCGACCAGGGAAAAGAGATGGCGAACGGCTTTCTCTTGATTGTGTCGATGGGAGATGATTTTCAAGGTGAAATTTCTAGTTCAGTTGAGTCACTTTCATTCAAGGCGATGAGCAAAATGTCACCCCCACACTGAACCACACTCAATGCGCTGTTCTCCTATTGCATTTAAATTTACTCCACTTTTCCTTTCTGACACCTGTTTAAATCAATATCTTCCTCTCCAGGTCGTGGGCAGAATGTGCCTGGTCTCTCCGCACAGCGCTTCTCAAATCCACTAAAATCAACACAATAATTGAAATATTTTCAAGCTGATTACACCGCTGCCTGAGGCTAGGCTGGTTGCTAAGGGTAAGCTCCCTGGTTGCTAGGGGGAGTAAATCATCTTGCATTATTTGATTTTTGTTATAGATATGAAACCGCTACTCCCTCGATTAAATGTCTCTCAGTCTAACACCTATGGGACCTGGGGAAAGAGAAAAGAAAAGCAGCAACCTTGACCCTGTCAAATAAATATCTCTAACTTTTCCTGTCCTCCGGCTTCCAAACCAAACCTGTCTACTGATTTCTTTTATTTATTTATTTATTATTTTTTTTAACCTGACTTTAAATAACAAAGCTGTGGGGACAAGCAGATGAAGAGACGAAGAACTGTCTGTTCCATTAGAGGATCTCTCAGCTTGGCTAAACACTCTCTATTTACTCCAAACACAGCATGATGGGGAGCTACAAGGATCTAATAGCCTTGAAGATGTAGAATTGCACCAATTACAGTTCCTATTCAGCTCACGGCTCATGAGACATCAGCTGAAATCACAGGGCCAAATCTGCTCTTAGGTCTGCAGATCTGGAGCATCTCTGTGGCAGAGAAGGATTTCTACAATTTTTTTTGTGGTTGCACAGGAGTGGAATCCTGTTGGACACTGCTGGGTATCCAGGAGCCTGAATGTGTGATGGGTACTTGTCTGGAGGGGCAGGAGTTCCTGATGCACTATTAATGGGAAAGCAGTACATGGGGCATATCCCTGTGCCTTGGACATTTTAAAGTGCCTCAGCTCCTCCTGTGGATTTGTTATTCTCTCAGTACAACCATTTCCTGGGTGAGGGTATTATCCCTGTAGGGTCTCCTCCAAAACCTCTCAGAAATTAATGTGACCCAGTAAATCTGTTACAAGTCATGGCAGGGCCAGAGGTGCAAGAGCCTCTTCTGCCATTCGTGCTGGAAACAACCAGCAGCCCAGGGTGTTTCTGAGGCACAAGGTTACAGAGGGGAGCTGACTTGGCATAAAGTCTTTTTCCATCCCTCAAACCTCCCTGTTAATCCTCATAGCTGTGCTTGGCCTTCCCAGCACTGCCCCAAATCCTCATTTTTGGTGAGAAAACTGAGGTACCAAAACTGGAGCACTGCAATTTGCCTCAGGTTGTGCAGCTAGTCCCACCCAGACACCTTTCCCCCCTCAGCTGCTGCAGCATTACCTGGAGAGGAGAGGCTGCAGAGCCCCAGCTCCTGCCCACTGCAGCAGGCCATGGCCTTCCCTTCCTACTTCTCAAAGGGCAGCTGTAATCCACAATGGACAGGAAAAGCAGCAATGTAAATATTGAAAACCCTTTAGTTACAACTTATATGCAACAGCAATATCTCCTCTGCCATGTCACCTGATCCCTCAGCTGGAAACAAGGACGCAAATGCCACGAAGTAAGTGATGTCAAGAGCTTCCAAAGCTGTTGATGAAATAGGTGCAGGGAGAGGTACTCGCTGCAGACCCTGGCCCAGGAGAGGCTGGAGGTGAATCATTAGCACAAATGAGCCAGGCCAGGCTCAGCCCAGCCCAGCCTGTGCTCACTGGACTCTGCTGCTCCCTCTGAGCTATGCCAGTCACAGTGGTGCTTTTTGGGGTGATTGGCCAACACATGTGGAAACAGGCAGGGCATGGAGAAGCGGGGTCATCAGGAAAGCCTTGTGAGCCTGGAGGACACAGCTCTTCCAGCCTGGCTGTCTGTTCTGTCCTTGTTTACCCAAAGTTTGCAGGCAGGATCCCTCTGCAGGGCACCTGCACCTGTGCCACACATTTAGTGGGAAATGCCTGCAGCATTAAGAGCATCACAATCTAAATGATTAATTGTTTAATATATTGCAAGCTGCTTACCCCCCCTGGCTGTGCCATGTAACAAATGGAGTCGGTGGAGATCTCACAGTTGTGAGCTCCTTGTTTGATTTTTAGCCAGCCAGTGCCAGTGGTTTGAGCTCACAACCACAGCCAGTGCTGCCATCACTTCCTCCAGCAGCTGCCTCACCAGCCCTGGGCTTGGTGTGAGGCTGGGAAGTGCTGCTGAAGGATGGGAGCCAACCAGTCCTGCAAATACAGGGGTGTAACAGGGGCCAGAGCAGGTGCTTAATTCAAGCTGTTACTTATTTTTATCAAAGTGTGGAGATTTGAAGGAAAGCCCAAAGTATTTATCTGAGTGGAATGCTCCACACCTGACACGCAACAAACACAGGGGATGTGATGTGGGGTTTCACTTATGTATCTAACTTACTTAAAATCCATATTAAGTACAATTTCTATTTCAATATTGTACAGGTCACACTTTATGTTAAAGTTCCACTTATAAATAGTTTATAAAGATTAATAGATGTTTTAATCAATAACTAATCAATAGTTTAGTGACAGGAAAGCCCAGCAGTGGGATTGCCCCAAGCGTTGTGGGCATTTTCCTCTGGTTTGGTGATGTTTGACCTTTGCTCTGGACTGGGACCAGCAATGTTGACAGTGGTGGGATGTAGCACTTCTCCACCACTGCTGGTAGGTACCCTGTGGTCATAGAGGGGCTGGGCTGGGCTCTGAGTAACCCACATTGCAACCAGGGGGGCTCACTGGGGAAGGCAGCCCCAGTTCTGACCCCCAAGAGGGCTCTGGTACAGGGTCCAGCAACCCTGTGGGTCTGTGGGGCCAAGTGGTCCTTTCTGAGCATCTCATCACCTGCTGGAATTTCTGGGAGAGATCTGTATTTGTACATGAGGAATATATTTTGTTGAAATACAGTTATGATTTTTAAAAAATATTCTGCTGAGGAATAGTTCTGTATTTTTTAATACATCTTTTTATCATACACTTTAAGATTCCTGTCCACATGGGCACTAGAAGGAAAATGTAATTATCTCTTAAAAGAATACAGTCAATTTAAGGAAGACAAATATTAAAGTTATATAAATTGATTGGTCAGAGGTTTCCAAAGCAGAGAGGTAGTTGCCCATTCCCCCAATTATCCAGAGGAGTTGGGTGCCTAATGCCCTATGAGTCAAATTCCTTATTTAAAGCTTCCAGAACAGACCTTCTAATTGAATATTAAGTGACTTTCTCATGAGTTCCTCTTTCTATACCATGATCATGCTAATTCATCTGGCAGTGCTCAAATGACAAAACAAGCACTCCAGTGGCAACTTGACCACTCTGGAAACCAAGCAAAGCCATTTAGCAAAGCCCAGAGCCAATGCCTCTGCCTCCAAAACCTCCTCTGCACGTGAATCTTTGAAGAACTTCTCCATTTTTAATGGCCAGAAATATCTGCCTGCTAAACTTTAACTACAACTGTACCCAAAGCCCGTCTGTCTAGCAGCAGGTGGGCTAGTGAGAGTCACAGTCCTGCTGGGATACAGCCAGCTGTTCCCAGGAATGAATCTCAAGTAAATTAACAAACACCACACAAACCTGTCAATTGAATCATTCTTGATTACTGTAAATGTGGGGCTACCCATTAAGGAGCTTCTCCCTCCGTGCAGAGGAGTTTCTGTATGCCCTGAGTGTGGAACTGAGGCGGTGACACCCCAGCCTCTGGACAGAGGGTCCCTTAGGATCCATGGGGGAACCTCTCTCAGACCAATGAGTTTGAAGTGCTGGAGGTGTCCAAGATGGTTTCCTCACATCTCTGAAGGTTCTGCGGGCTCCCAAAGGGCTCATGAGTTATTTGGGTGTAGTCAAAGCTTCTATTGTCCAGGCACATCTCCCTCTATTTCCATTTGGAAGCTTCTCCTAGGCAACAGCGTGGCCACTGAGGGGTCAAAATCCAGGACATCCTCACGTGCACCATCCATTTCCCATTGCCAGGAGTACACTGGGGGTAGAACATCACCTTAGTGGAGATGAGGGAGCTGCAAACATTGCATTGGAGGCAGGAGAGCTCCTGGTACCAGACAACAGCAGTTCACAGAGGCCTGTAGGTATCATAATAATCAGGGCACTGGGTGAGAAGCAGAAGGTCTTGGCTCAACATCTGTCAGTCCGATGCTTGGTTTTGTCCTTGAGCTTTGGTGCTGTGTTCAGGCCTACTGTGTGAAATTGTGGACCTCCTCTCGAGGGTGGATGGCAGCCAAAGCCCTGACTGCTGGCAAAGCCATGGCAAAATTCAGCTGAGGCTGTCTGCCTGCCCTGCTTGTGGGTGAGTGGTGCTCTGCAGTGAGGGTGTGGGAGAGCTGCAGATGACCAAGCTGCCCCAGCAGCAAAGAAACAGTTTTAAGGGCAAATTGAGTGAAAATGGGTAGTGGAGCAGCACAGAGAGGAGAGACCTGAGAGGGCCAGAAGCTGCTGATTTCTGCCAATAACAGTGACTTTGAAGCAACAAAAGGGAAGACAAAAATGCATTAGATGAGGGAGAAAATGGACTGTCAAGAGATAACAGGCAGAGCGAAGAGAGGATGTGATCTAGGAAAATGTAGAGAAGACACAGCAGGGAGAGAAGGGAATTGCTATGAGGATAGAGAGTGCAGGGGGCACCAACAAGACTGTTCTAGACCCAGACCAAGAACAAGGTCTTACTGTCACCTTCTCCTGGTGAAGCAGTGGTCTGGCCAGGAGCCAGTGCTCCCTTTTTGAGCTGTATGAAATGCATCCCCTTGCCTGCAGCCCCTGGCATGAGCTGGGGGCAGAAGCTTGGGCCTGTGGAGAGAGGTACTGGATGTCTGTGTAAGACATCACTCCCATCTATCTGACTTCTGCAGCCTTCAGACTAGAAATGGCCTTAAACTGGTTAATGCCTTAGTTTAATGGTGTTTGCTCCAGGTCCCTGTTTGTTCTCATAGCTGGTGATGGAAGAGAGCAAGGAGTAGAGCAGTATCGCCTTGATCCCATGCAGCAGAGCACATTTGGATAAAGCAAGGTCCTTCCCATGGAGGAAACATCCTGTTCCTGCACAGTGGGCACAGTGGGGAGCCCAGGCAGGGCTGAGGGCCACCCCCTGCCTGTCCTCCATGGGACCAGTTTTGGAGGATGGCTGTTGTCCCACCAGTGGCAAAGGGTGAAGGTGGGACATGTTTGTGGTATGTACAGAGCTCTTGGTGCCTGTCCCCAGACAGACTCCAGGCCTGATGCTTTGCTGGGTCTCTGTAGAGAGTTTTGGTGTTGGTGCTGGTTCATTCAGCTTTGGGCAGCCTGGGAATATGAGCTCATCACATCCCTAAATGACAATTGAACCTTAATTAATTCCATGCAAGTCAGCAGAAACAGAGAACAGGGTCTGAACCACACCAATGCCAAGGACTCCCACCCACAGCAGCCCCACTGAGTTCAGGAGAGCAGAATCCATCCCAGGCTGGAGGATTTTGTTGATGAGGATGTGTGGGAGAGGGAGTGTGGCCATACCCTCATCAGTGCTAGACCTCTGTCGATGTGGGTATCAGCAGTGTGCTTCCCCACCTGTGTCAGTGCATGTGTTTGTGTATACAGACTCAATTTATGTCATTTTGTAAGCAGGTAAGTGTTCGTGCAGCCTCTGTGCAGTTTGGTGAGAAGCATGCTTACATGTTTGGGCAGATTTAGTAACAGCACACATGTGGGTGTGTTTAAATTTAGACAGGCTCATGGGAAAGGCTTAGCACACAAGGAACAGCATTGGGATGTCCTGGCTGAGGAGGGTTTCTGGGTGGCAACTGGGTCTGCTCCTGCCCATGTGTGTGACATTCCTGACTGTGTGTTCTGGCCTGCTTGAGTGGCTGATGATGGCCTCATACATGGAGGGAGAGGATTTGTGTGTGTGGTTTTGGCACTGGAAGTGAGACACATGCATATACCATTTCATTTTGGTGGGTGCCTTGGGAGGTTCTGTTTGCAAAATTTCCAAAGGATAGATACAAAAGAGTGATGCTTATGGGCCCATTCACCAAAATTCACTATAGCATGTACAGTGTGGACGAAAGTGCACAGCTGAGTGTGTATTACTGACCTACACAGTGCCAACGCGTGTGTGATTTTTGTGCCATTTCTGGCTTGTTCCTGCAGCACGCAGCACATTCCAGGTGCAGGGTGCTGCCCCGCACACTCCAGTATAACTGATGGGCATTCTCCTGCACATCCCACTGCAGCTGAGGCACAAGTCACAGAACTCCATCTCATGGAGAGGATATCCACAGCCAGCCTGATGTGCATCAAGGCCCGTTTGTGGCTGGAGCCAGCAGTGTGTGTGGTTTCACACCCTCACCTTGCACACACGCATTTCCAAGACGTGTCTGTCTCTATTTGAAATGCCTGTGGTCACCTCAGGGCTGGCTGCGGGGCTGCAAATGGGGTCTGCCACGGGCTGGCCTCGGTGTGGGTGCTGCTGGTGGGCTGCTTTGGGGGCAGAGCTCTCACTGTGCCCTGCGCAGCTGCTGGGGACACACGCGTGGCACTCCCGAGCGCCGCCACCCTCCCGCTTGGACACCGCCCTGACTTTTGTCCTGCCTTTTGACATCTGTGACTTTTCAGGCGACACATCGGCAGCACGGAGCCCCTCTCGGCCCCGCCACCCCGGGCTGCCGTCCAGCAGCATCTGCCGGCCCCGGCCGTGTCAGCAGCGCGGGCAGCGCCGCTGGCAGCCCCATCCCGCGGCTCCCCGCCGCTCCTCCGCGCTGGCGGGCGCTGAGTGGGATCAATAAGACACCTCCGACTCCTCTATTTACAAACTAGCTGCCTTCAGCAGCCAGGCTGTTTAAGCACTTCATTCCCATTCAGGAGGGCCATCTGCTGCCTTTTGCTGTAAGTCTCTCTGAAAACCTCAGCCTTGACAAGCTCGAGATATGTCAGCGCAGTTATCAGCGGAAAGCAACATCTGCCGTGCCTGACACCCACTATTGTAGGCCATTTAATCTGTCCCCCTCCTCCCTTTAACTGCAGACAACAGCTCCCTATATTATATTTTCCCACTCAATTAGCACTATCATCCTGCTGAAATAGAGGCCAATTTACCTTTAATGACATCATTGTTAGGAGAGTGGCAGCCCTGGCCGGTGGCTGGCGGGAGGCAGCGCGTCTCCGCGGCTCGGGGCAGCCTATCCGCGCTGCCTTCACCCCGACCGCAGACATTGTTTCCGACAGTTCGCAGAGGCAGTGTGGCGGAAAATTGAGTCCAGATTCATTAGTTTTTTTTTTTTTTTTTCCTTCTCCCTTCTCCCCCCCATCCTTTTTTTTTTTTTTTTTTTTTTTTTTTTTTTTTTTCTCTCTCTCTCTCTCTCCGCCGTGCACTGCTCAAGTCAGTTAAATTGATACATTTCCTAACAAAATTGAAGTGCTTTGTGCTGCCAGCGGAAAGCCTGGTGACCCTGCGCGGCCCACCGAGCAGCCAAAACGAGTTGATGGATCCATTAGGCCGCGCAGAATGCCTTCCCCCTCTGCCTCCGCTCCTGAGTGACACTGTAAATCTGAACCAATTTCAGTCCCTAATCATCATTACAAACCCCTCCACTGTTCATTTATTACTCTACAATTCTAATACAGCACACGACTGGGTCAGCGCACGGGGAGCTGGAAGGCTGTGGAGACAGGCTTAAAGAGACCATAATCCCTCCCAGGTTTTATCAGGGAAACAAACCTGATTTGGCCCTCCCTAGTCCCCACATGCTGCTCCCTGCCTCTGGTCCAGCAATCAGAGGATGTTTGCCTGTCCCAGTGATGGGAGCACGGGCTCCAGTGTGGGAGAGCTGGGCGGCAGAGGGGAAGAACACATGTGAAGGATGCAGGAACCACGGCGTGCCACATGAACCCCACAAGGGATGGGGTGCTGCTGGAAGGCTGGCACAGCTGCTCTGCACCCTTGGCTTTAGGGTGCACAGCTGTCCAAAGGGTGCTGCAACCCTGCACCTGCACAAAATGGCTGTGCAAAGAGGGTATTTGGGTAGATGAGGAGCTGGCACTTGCCTGAGAAGGACCACGGGGATCGGAATGTTGAGAACTGGGGGTTTATGGATGTTCTCCATCAGTTGGATTAAATGAAGGACACCTTTTTTGGAGCTGAAAAGCCTCAGTGGATGCAGGGATGGCTTCTCCAGGTGGAGAAGTAGTAGAGGATGGTGGGACACAGGTGATGCCAGCTCACAGCTGCTTCCCACCTGGCCATTCCTCTCCAAGAGGTGCCATCCCGCTCATGCCAGCTTGGCAAAACCACCCCTGGCTGCTGGCTTCCAGCATGAGGAGTGGATGCTGATTGAGTGCTTGACCTGCTAAGTGTGCTTGTGTGCCTGGATCGAACATTTTCCAACAGGATGCAGAAGAATTTATTTATTTGATTTGATGTGACTGGATTTTTTTTCCCCCCTGCCTTTTTAGCAACAGACATGTCAACATCTCTGTAGGTGCAGAAGCAATCAAAGGATTTAAGCACTCACATGGTAAATAATCAGATTAATGGCGTGATCAGACATGACTTGATGGCAGTGGGATTGCTTGGAGTGAGATCAGCAGTGGCTGGGGTATTTTTTGCTGGAGTAGGATGCAGGGACAGACTGCTCGTGTTTGGGAGATGGGCTGGAAGAGCAGGGTAAAAGGGGGTGAGAAGGGTGGAGACATCCAGAGTGCAAAGTTTAATCAGAGGTTGAGGGGAGGGTTAACAACTATGAAGCTTGTGACTAGAATGTCTGTTTTCTTCCCACATGGGTTTTATTGGTGGTGAGATTTTATGGAGGGTTGTCCTTGTTTGATGAGAGAAGGGAGCAAGAACCATGATCTTAAAAAGCACTGATGGTCAAACCCCTCTTTGCAATTTGTTCCTTCAATGAAAGTCTGGGTAGCAAGTCTGCACCTCATGTGAAAGACTGGTGCCTTTGCTGGGATGCCAAAACCCAGGTTCATGACCACGGATCTGCCTGGATGCTCAGGAGGATGTCAGCCTCCTGAAAGTGTCAGCTTTTCTGCTGGTGACAACAAAAGTGGGCCTTTTTCTACAGCTCATGTGCCAGGCATGTGTTTTGCTTCCTGCTACAGGGTCCCAGGCTTGAGGTCAGCCTTGTCTGGCAGGGAGATGTGACAGCTGCCAAACTGTGCCAGGGCCAACCAGCAACCCCTGTCAGCCCCAGCCAGCGTGGCTGCCTCAGCTGCCTCTCACACAGAGCAAAACTTCCCAAAGTTTTCTCTGCCCGTGGTCCTCATAAACAGAAATTGTTGTAAAAATGAAACGGCATTAAAAATATATATATTTGAAAGAGCAGTGCTGAGGCCAAGGGAGGTTGATTGTGGGTTTTGCAGTGGGGATTTGCCCAGAATGAACAACTCTTTGCTTCAAAAATAGTCTTGATGACCTCCATCTTTTGTCTTAGGCCCAAATCTGCCCTGGGGCAAGTTCACCTTATTTCCAAGGCAGAGTGGAGACCAGCACTTCAACAATGAAGGCACCACTCCCTATGGACATATTTTTTGGGTCCTTTCAGGTCAATCTGTGGTTGAATTGCCCATCACCCCATGTCCCATATTTCTGTGGAGCTGAGCCAAGGCCGGCCCTGTGATGCAGCTCCTGTACATCAGAGTGCTGCTGGCCCTTGGTGTCTCCCCTCTGTTTACAGCCCAGCTGATGCTTTTCAATCTGCACTGTTGTTATTGCCCATATCCAAGGCAGTCCAGATGAGTTTCTCAAGCAGCATTTTGCAAGGATCAATATCAAATGCTCTGCTGAAGTCTGGATGCATTACATCTTCTGTAAGGCTTTTCATCCACTAATTCTGTAATTTGATCCAAAAAAAAAAAAGCGCTATCTAGCTGGTCTGGCGTGACTTGTTCTTTGTGAAGCGCTGTTGTTTATTGCTCGTGGTTGGGTTATCCTCCAGGTGCTTCCCAACATGCACCAAACAGCCTATTAATGCCTTCTGTGGCACTCTGGGTTTGAGGAAACCCAGCCGAACCTGCTGCTCGCACAACTGGGTTCGAGCAGAGCTCCACAGCAGCTGCTGGGACATATGTTCACTGCGCACACCGAGGCTCTGATTCATCTCACACCAGCGTAAGGCAGGAGTAAGTCAGCTCAGCAGCGGGCTCGAGCATCCAGAGGCAGGTTTGGTGCAGCAGATGTTGTGTTGCTGTTGCAGGCAGTATTCCTGAGCTTGCTTTTACCTGCTGTTTCCCACAGTGACCCACGGGATCAGACATCAGGGTTTCTCTTGGGGCAGCCGGGTGGAAATCGCTGGCTGCATAATCGGTGTTTTATGCCACTCAACTGGATGGTTTAAACCTTTGGGTGACTGATTCAAATTCTAGTATAAAGGCATTTGGGCTATGTCCAAATCGGTCCTGGTAGAGTGCCTGCTATGGAACACTCGAGGATAAATACTTTGCAGGAGTGTGTTGGCCTTTCTGTCTGCTCTAATCATGAAAATGTAGCCTTGGTGTTTCCTACAGCATAGCCTGATGCCCAGGCCAGACCTCCTTCCTCTTCTGGGGTGTTTTCATTCAATTCCAATGCCTTGATGATGGTGCACTGTGCTGTGCTGACACTATGCCAGGGACTCTCTGAATGGAGTCATTGGATTGTGCCTTGGCATTGCCAGGACGAGGGCACCCTCTCCTCTCTCAGTCCAGCAGAGCAAAGATCACAGCCAAGATGCTGATACCCAAGAGGCAGTGCAGCCTCTGCGTTGCATTGGCTGTGCTTGCATTGCCTACAGAGCTCTGCTGCTGTATAAATAATGGAGCTGACACAGCACCTTCTGGGATTATGTTTCCTACAGTTTCATGAGACCTTCGGTGGCTGCGATGGTGCCTCGGCACTGCCAGCCTCCCTGTGATCCATAACGCTGACAGCTCAGGAGGGTTTTGAGAGCTATGGGCCTACAAGAGTGAATTTCCCAAGTATTGCATGGGCTTGGGGTTGTATTGCTCCCTGCTGACTCCCCAGGCTCGTGCAGTGCTGCAATACTCTGAAAATTGACTCCTTTATGGCATGACACTCAAATCATGCAGCCCAGGGGAGGACGGGATGGATCCAGCTGGGACTGGCTGCAGGACCTGCTGCTGGTACAAGCAGCCAGCCAAGCAGCCTTGCTGATGGTCCAGCTCCAGCACAGCCCTCCAAAGCCCACTATGGCACACATTTAAGCCAAGGAGAAGATTAATGGAATTTGTTGTAATCTCTTCCAGCATCCCAAGAGATTAAAATAGTTTGTTTCACTGCTGGAGCATAATCTAAAGAAGGAAAGAATTAGTCTAAGGAGGATCACAGTGAAAGGTCTCTAAAAGTGTGGTTAAGGAAGTTCTTCTGACCCAGGATGCTAATGATCCTACTCTAGCTGCAAATACACTGAGCCAAACCACTTATTCTTCTTTCACCCATGTGCCTGGGACTTTGGATGGATTTCATGGAAATAAAAGGCAAATGAAACCTATCCATGAGCATTAGGAGTCTCTAAATTGGAGACACCTCTGAAAAGATGACTTTTCTGTGCACTTTCCCTGAGACCTGCACTTTCTCCTTTAGAAGAAAGGTTCACTGAGTCCAAGCTGTGCTCATCCAGAAAAACCAGGAACCTTTCAGAGACCATGAATTTTTGGAAAGCAAAATCTTTTGCATTTATGGACACCAGCACATCCAAGTGTTGCATGACAATGGCAAGCCATAACCAGTGTCTCGCCTTATAAAACAGATGTGAGGGAATGATACCGTGACCTTCATTCATTCTTAACAGTGATTATCACGTGTTAGCCCTCAAACAGTCTCTACAGGTCATCCTTTTTCCCAGTGGAAGTCCTGGTCAGTTTTTTTTGGGAACAGTGCTTCGGTGTGGGCTGTTGCAGTACCCTTATCTTGAAGCAGCTGTGGATGGAGCTCTCAGTGGGTGTCAGGAGAAATGCAGTGGGAGATGGAGGGTGCCTGCACAGCGAGCATGGGGATCTCCTTTGGAGCAAGTCTGCAAGTGCAAAGCCCAAGAGGGATCTGCAGAGCATTTAACATGACCAAATTAACCCCTGTGGACAGGCAAACACTTGTTTACAGAGCAGAGTAAAGCAGAGATGGAAATTTATGATGTCACTAAAAGAACTTCTCACCTGGAGTACAGAGAAGAGGAAAGAGACAGCAATATTTCCCACTGAAAGGAGGAAGAAAGGCTCTTAACAAATCAATACCCTTATTTAGTCAATAAACCCACAAAACAACCCCTCCAGGGGATAAACATGGAGAAAATTCACAGCTTGCAAACAGGCAGGCTCCGAGGCTGGCCTTTGCCAGGGCGGTCGCAGTAAATGCGCCGGTGTCTGCTGCAGGCAGGGCAGCGAGGGGCAGGTCTGCTGGGAGTGGGCTGGCCACGGGGGCTGCAGGCTGGAGCTGTGCACTTGGGAGCCACGGAGAAGAGGGAAAGGGTCTTGGGGGCACCCTGTAAGGAGGATGAGCACGATAACTCAGGTTAACATCCCCTCCTGGAGCGGCGCATTGGCCTTGGCGCTCCTGTGGGAATGGAAAGGAGGAGCAGTGTCCAGGCAGGGATGTCCCAGGTAAGCTGGGAGCATGTCTGGGGCAAAACTCAGCAGGAAATGCATGAAACTGCTCTCAGCAGTGGCTCAGCAACATCTCAGGCTGAAAGGCTGAGGCATCTTAGCTTATAGAAGCATTTACCAGGCTGTGAACCTCCCACAGACAACAGCTGCAGTCAGAAACTCATGACATGGCCCTGTGATGTGCGAGATGTTAAGAAATTAATTTAAAATGTTTTCTTTCCTTTTTTCCCCCCCTCTAAATATATAAATATATATTTATTTTTGCTTAGCCTGCAGGCTTCAGATCTTCAAGTTTTCTCCATGAACTAGAAATGAACTAGAAATTTGCTGAAAGAAAATCCAAGTTGTTCTCTTATTCACAAGATTTCAAGAGCTGAAGCTTTGAGGAAAAACCATCTCTGTCATTACAGCACTCATGGTAGAGTCCCAGGAGCCACCAGGCCAGAAGCACAGCTGAGCAGCACCACGGCACGGACTCCCAGAGCCTTGCAGGAAAATCCACCACTCTGCAGCAGAGCAGGCACTGGACACCAGCTATCCCAAAACAAGCCCAATGAAGGAGTTTGTTGCAGTTTTGTTCCATCAAAAATGAGCCTTTAACCCATCTGAATTAATTTTCCATCCATGGAACGGGTCTGACCATGGAACTGTATCCTGACTCTCGTGCAGTGATTCTTTTTTTTACTAAGGACATGGAAGCTGAAACAGAAATATTGGGTCAGACTTTACAAGGCAGCATTTTGGGTGTAAAACTGGAGGAATTCTGACAAAGCCAAGGCTTTCCAGAGTGGTATCCAAGACCTCGACGACTTGATGGAGCACAGGATTGTTTCCTTCTAGGTCTATGATTTTCTCCCAGCACAGTTGCAGACTGTTACTTGTGTTAAAAGGGAGACACCCTCAGTCAAGGCTCACCAATATCGCTCCACTGAACTGTGAGATGCTCAGATTTATTCCAGCCAAGTCCTGGCCCAATATATATGTTCCATGTTATATTTCTTCTTTTTCTTCTCCTCTTTCCTCTGATGCTGTTCACTACCCAGAGCATCCGTCAAGAAATGAAGCACTTATTAGTGAAGGATAGCATCTGTTCTCTTGTGTTTTTGAGAAAGTTTATGCTTGAAATGCAGCCAGAGGTTGAGTTAGAGGTAATACCTGACTGTAAAGAGTTCAAAGCTGGCTTCTAATTGTGTTTAAGAGCTGGGTACTAACAGCTGGGAGAACTCCTGACTAATCTTATTTATACTGTTGGGAAATGCCTTAGTCCCAGTATAGTTCAGTACTTCTACTTGCAGAGAGTGGGAAGTTTTTTGGACTCATTCAACTAAGGTTCAACAAATGTGAATTTAGAAATGGGGGAGCCAGGTGTGGATGCGGAAGAATTTGTCCTGAAAACTGCCTGCTTCAGGTGCCTGAGCTTGCTTCATGAAGCTGCCGAGAAAAGTCACCAAGAACTGATGTAGGATCTTCCTGCCTTTGGAGAAGAGGTTTGGAAATTCAGGCCGGGACAAATAATTTAATAAGTGTTCAAGAAGCTTCTACTTGGTTTCAAATTGAGGATTTCTTTTGTATCTGGGCTCTCTCAAGAAACCCAGATGTCTCCAGAATGAGGAGGATCTGGTGCTGGTCACCTGACTCCAAAACTCTGCCAGACCTTGGATGTAGAGGCTGCAAACTCAGCTCTGCTGGTAAATCCAGAACATTTCTGTAAAAATGCTGAGATTTACACCAGCATAGCTAGGATTGCACCAGGCCCCTACCAATTAATGCTCCAGTAATTGGACGCAAATGTGCTGGGCTAGGCAAGGTGGGGGGCTTCAGGAAGATAAAGGCACCTGAAATATGTTCTACAGTCAATCTGTGTTTCCTGAAAGAAAGACATCTATATCTCTAAATTTAGAAACGATACTCTCTTTCCAGCAGGTAATAAACCAGCAAGCGCTGTACATATTTTTTTTCTATTTTGAATTCTGTTAACTGACAATTTAACCTAAAATCGCTCGTATTTCCTACTTGTTCAGCTGTAAATAGAGACTGACAGTTTATTTTCAAACATCCTGGCTTAAAAAAAAAAAAGAAAGAAAAAAGAAAACCACACCACCATCACAACACAACCCACCAACATTTGAAATAAATACTTATGGGTCCATGACAGACTACAGACGTGCAGTCAACGCTCCGCAGCAATCTCTCGGAGCTGTCACACTCCGTGATCGGTCTTTTACAAACACAAACACTGTTGATTTCTTATCAAATGTAAAACCTCCGCAGCTCTTTCGTAAATGGTTACCGCGAGCATGAAATCGACATTGTGAATCACATGTGACACTGCCTTGTCTGCTTGTAATTGAGCCGCGTGGGGAAGGCGCCGGCGCCGCCACAGCCACGCGCCACCCGCTCCTGGCACCCCGCGAGCAGCATGAGCCTGGCCTGCCTGCTGCTGGGCTGTGCATCCCTACCCAGTGCAGGGAAAGCTCTGTCCCACCTGCCTGGTGGTTTCAGTCTCCGTGGGGATGTTGTGGATGAGGTGCTGGTGGGTTTCTTGGTGAGCGAGGGTTTGGGGTGGGAGGTTGCATGGGAAAGGGTTTTTTGGGCTGCCTGTGCCATCCTGGGGAAAGCGGGACTGGCATGTTCACAGGACACCCAAAATGCCTGGACGCACAAAATGCCATGTGGGAACCAGGAGTCTGTTGGGGTGTCACCACCGGATGAAGTCTGTGGGTCCCAGTCCTCGGACAGGGCCTGCAGGTGGGGCAGGACCCTTCCTCCAACAGCACCTGGGTCTCTCTCCATTTCTGAGCGTGCAGGGGGGACAGCGTGGCATTTCCTGGCTGCTTAGTGGCCCCAGATTGGACAGACAAATGCATGTGCTCTCTCATGCCCTCCCTTCCCAATTCCCATTTTTTTCTTTTTAGTAAAGGAGTAATTCCCTGCTTGAAGTCTCCTTGGTGTCCCTCCAAGATGAGCCTTAGTCCTTATTCTCCCACATTCAATACACAAGGGAGATCTGCTCTCTGAGCATTCCCCATTTTGGGTCCATCTGGAGAGCCCTGAAGTACTCTCCTCTTTGCACAAACATGTTACCTAGATCACGTTGGTACAATCAGGGTGACCCGTTAAAATAAAGCAAAGAAATACAACAGAATTATGAAAAATTTACATGGAAACATTTCCTGCATCTCTATCTATAAATAAAACTGTGCCCTATTAACCAGGAGGTGGAAGATGAGTAGGAATAGAGTGGTCTATCTATTTATATAATGATATAATCTATCTAAATAAAACTAATCTATTTTTCATGCCATCTATTTCTCCAATCTAAAATATACTCGTTACCATGGAGCAATGATGTCACTAAAATGAATGACACCCATAAATGCAGACGAGCTGTAGTTATTCTGATGATCCAGGACTTCTCTCTTTGCTCATTTGCTTAATTTTACACATGTGAGGAGTAGCTTGGAGCTAAATAGTATCACACCAGCAGCAAGCCAAGCAATGTTCCTGCTGACTGCAGACTGAGGGCCCCTCTCTGTGATGTGCCACACTCTGTGATTTTGTGTGCACGTGGAGGTGCCTGTGCCCATGCACCAAGAGAAGTGCAAGCTGACTGCCTTTCACAGCTCCTTGCCAGCATTTGCTCGGCCTGGGATAATTGCTGGTTTATTTATCAGCGCTCAGGAGCAGCACAGGGTTGGGTGCTGTGTGTGTTCTCCATTGTGAGAAGTTTAACTTAATGCAATGTTGCATTTAATTTATGGAATGTAGCCCGTTGCTATGGCATTGAGCACATAAAAAAACAATCAATAAATAAGTGGAATTGGTGTCAATGGGAATTTTGTACAAAGATGTGCAGTAGAGTATGACTCTTCATTTAGAAAGGCAAAGATACAATTTATTTCACCCTTTCTGGATGTAGTTTAACCTCCCCCTTGTTGGAGAGGTGCATTTCCTGACGAAGAGTTATGTCTGCTTTGATTTCACTCAAGAATAATAAAAAAATGTTTTCCTTTTGGTGGATTTATTGAGACCTTTGGCATTCCAAGACAGGATTTTCATATTCAAGACTGGGACATACGGCCTAGAGCATCCAAAGGAAATGAAGCTGTGTATCAGCATGACACACGCATTTGTGGGAAAGTCCTTCGAAATGCAAATAGTGATTATTTGGTGAGCCAGGCAGGCTGAAGTAAATAGGAAATCTCCTGTACACAGCAATCACAAACAAGATTTGAAAAAAAATTAAAAATCGGTCTTCAAAAATTCCCAAGTGTTGTGTCATGTTGGTGTGGTCTGGGTGGGGGGGGGTGGTGCCCACAAGGTCACTTCTCCTCCACAAGGTCTTCCTAAAATAGATGTTTATTCAGCAATGTTGCATTGGGTTTTCTCTAAGCAAAAATTGGACCATAAATCTAAGTGTGAAAAGGAAAGCTCTCCAAAAAACCCTACATCCTATTGGTTTGGGATTTTTTTTTCCAATAACATCAATCAGAAAATTTAATCACAGGCTCAGGTTAAAAATGGTTTTCTGTAAATAGCAGTGGGAAGTGGACATACAGCTGTGGCCATTTAAGTTGCCAAAGTGCTGCTGCATTTGGGTCTGGAGGGAGACAATGCTGTGGGAAGAGTGCATAAATAGGGAAGAGAGATCTTACACATGCATCTTTTAAATAGCACTACAGAAATCCCCATCATTATCCAGGTTCACCAATTCTTGTCTTCTGGGCAGCAGTGTCACCAGCTTCTAATGAATTATCCAAGTGGGACAAACCCTTGCACATCTCTTTCTTTTGCCACAGAGCTGCAGGAGAATTTGGGCATGTGATTCCCAGGTGGTGAACATTCAACGTCCCTGATGAGACCAGGAGGATGGAGCTGGTGGAAGCAGCACAAACCCAAGGTACTGAGCTGTGTCATGCTATCAGAATAATCTGTACACTTGGCAGTCAACCCCTGGCACCTGGAGGCCAACAAGATTTGCCACTGAGCTCCATATTTACGTTTTCCTGCAGTCTTTATGGCTGCCATCCTTTTGGTTCTTCATCCTCCCCTTCCTCCCTCTGTGGAGGCTGAAGCTGTGACAGGTGCATTTGTTGGCTTGATGCAGAGTCCACTGGTGCCAGCAGAAAACCTTCCCTAGACTTCAACAGATTTTGGGCTGGACTCCTGACACCTGGCTCAGCTGTGTTCTAGGGACAGCCCCGTTGTGCTGACCTACATTCAGCCCGATGCATTTCCAATTTGGGAAAGCCCTGGGAGCTCCCAGGGATAACTAACATCAGAAGGCTGGCTTCTTGAAAGCTGAGCTGAGGATGGCAGCAGGCTGAGATGCAGCATTTCCCCATCCTCAGAGGGTCTCTGCCTGCTCCCCATGCCCAGGCACCTCTCTAGGGATGAGAGATGGAGGTGGCAGCCCAGGATCACCCACCCTGTGGGAGAGTAGAACTCACCAGAGACCAACAAACCCCTGGCCAGCTCTGGCTCTCCCTGAATGAGAGGGGAGGGGAAAAAAAATCAAAACTTTAAGGTATATGAACTGTGAAATTAAATCGAAATACTCAAATAAAGAATCACATAACAACATAAGCAAAGATGTTTACCAGGGCTTGAAGTTAAATACAGATTTTTTCATAAACCCTAACACCAAATGCAATAAAGTTCTCTGGAATGTTAAATATAATTTACAAGGGAAAAAAATGTGCCCTGCTGCCATAAAGCATCTTGTGCAGTGTCCCTTTCCAGGGATCAGTCCAGGGAGCAGAAGGAAACCTGCCCTTGCTCAGGATTTCCCCATCCAAAGTGATCATGAGCACACTCAGTGAGCGAGCAGCCCTTTCCCCATCTGCAGCACAGCCAAAAAACGGGAGCCAAGTTAATCTGTGCTGCAGCTCCAGCAAAGGGGCTGCCCGGAGTGGAGCATCAGCTCGGGGTCCCAGCTGCCCCAGTACGGGGTCCCAGGCAGGCAGGAGCACGGCCCAGCGCCTTTCATCGCCCATCTGGACCTGTCTGAGGCTGGAGAGCTCGGTCCAGGGAAAACCAGGGTCTCACACCACACTGATTCCTTGACTATTGCCCTTCTTGCTCCCCTGGCGTGGCTGACATCAACACCCCGAGCTGCCAGCACAAAGGAGCATCTGGACAGCATCGCCCGTGGCTCCCGAGTCACGGCTGGGGGACTTGTGGTGTATCCAGATATATTCATTAAAACACTAATCAAGCAGAAGCTCATTTGTGGAATTGTCTTTGAATTTAAAAGGGGGAGAAAAAAAAAAAAAGGGTGGTTGGACTACAAAGCCTCTGCAGTCCAGAAGTGCTCTCTCCAGGAAAGACATTTGCCAGCCCAGGCTAGTTAATGCCAGCTCCAGTGCTGGGTGCCCGGATGGGTTTGCCAGGTCCTGTCAAAAGGGCAGGAAGTGACAAACCAGGCATGGTGGTGACAACTGGGGATGAAGAGCTCCTCAATGAGTTGTGAGCTGCCCCCACATGTCCATGCACAGTCTCTGTCTACATGGGTAGATTCTCTTCTGCAGGTGTGTTAGCATGTGGCAGCTGTTAGAGGATTATATTTTAAATGGCATTATATTTAAAATAAAAACTACCCACAGGAACTGTTTCACTGTCATCCTCTTCTCTTGTGATGGGTTAAAAGGCTTTGTCTCTTCCTTCTTACCATCAAAACTCTGAGGCTGTGAACTGCTCCCAAAACTGAATGTCCCTCTGCAAGTGTAATCTTGAGAGAAGTTTTTGAAATTTCTAAAAACAAGAAATGGTCTGTCCCATGTCCCCATTCCACAGCAACTTAAGGAACAGTCCCCAGACTCTGTTCTCCTCAGGATACAGGCAACAAAGAAGGAGGGATGATGCATGGGGTCCAAAACCTAAACCTGATATGTTTTGTCCTGGATTGGTGGCAGATTTCAGTTTTGGATTTGGACCAAGGACTCCTCCAAAAGAGAGGAAGTAGAGGTGAATTGCCAGAGAAGAACTTTAAACCTCAAGGGAACTTTCCCCTCTAGGTCATCTGGTCTTGTTCCTACTGCAGTTGGGGGAAAACCTCCACCTTGGCCTCAGGAGGGTCTCAGGGCTGCCTGAGCAGCAGAGGTATCCTGGCAGCTGGAGAAGATCAGGGTGGGCTCTAGGACTTGGGGGAAACCAGATTTCACCATGAAAAACCCAACCTCTGTAAAAAACACCAAAAGCCAAACCCCAAATCCCCCAAACCTTAGAGCAGAGAAAGTGCCCTCAGAACTAGCTCCCCTCTAGCAACTTGGTAGGACAAGGGGATATATATGTGCTAAAACTAAACTAATTTTCAGCCTCTTGGAGGAAATGAAATGACTGTTGCTATCATGGTGCAGCGTGAAAGCCTGGGTCACGGGGGGACGGGAGACAATCCTTTGTTCCAGTAGTCCCAGGTGCATCATGTACTGGGCAGAACTTTAGCTTACAATTTGGGATTAAAGTAAATCCTAGTATTTTTCTGCATGCCTGCCCGCTCCCTGGCTCCCAGAGACTGCTGGGTAACTGCCTATTATCCCGTGGTTCCACTTCAGTGCCCTCCCCAATAAAACTTTTCATATCCTTATAAACGAACTAGATTGCCGTGTTATAAACATTTACACTGTGCTAACAGATCATCTCCGCACATCAGAATTGGCTAAATTCCCTTTTCCAGATGAATATATTGAAGGAGATTAGAGATATGATAGCTTTTCAGATTGCTGAACCCAGAGAAATTAGTTTAGTGAGCATTTACAGAGGCTAAATTGGAACCATTAAATAGTGGATTAAATTGATGGTACTTTCATTGTCTGTCCTTCGGTACTGCTGTAAAATCAATTAGCCGTCACTATTCCATTCTCCATATAGTGAGATTGTCAGCCTGGCTAGGAGCTGCAGAGCCTCACAGCAGTAGCAAGCAGTGTGAAAATACACCTATTAGGTGATGTGGCATGAAATAACATCATAGGGCAGAATGTCCCAGTGAGATTTATCCCAGCCTTATCTCTACTTTAACAGAGAGGGGACAGACAATAGACTCTGGTGACACTCTTATCCTCCGAACATGTGCACCAGGATGCTCTCTGGACTGACAATTATTACATTGCCTCTCCACTGTCCTGAATTTTGCATCGGAAATCCCTGCTTTGCCCCCCTCTTAAACTGGCAGAGTCCCACATTAAGAGCGGAGGATTTGAGCAGAGTAGGTTTGCATCTGATTTGGGGGGGGAAAAAAAAGGAAATATATCAACTTTCTCCCTCTTGATTTTGTTACAGCAGCTCTAAGTCCTGCTAGCTGGCTGATTTATAAGTACAGCTCCAGCCTGTTTTGGGGGACAGCACAGCTTTGCCACAGCTGGGGAAACTGAGGCACAGGCATCTCAGTTCCCAGAGATGTCTGAGTTCTGCTGATGGGAACAATGCCAAATAATTGCAAGCCCTTTTCAGCCCCAGTTGCTTGTTTTGCACCATTTCTTACATGAGAGAAAACCCAGAAAAGGGTGAATAACCTGCTCTCAGGTTATGGGGTGAGTTGGACGTCTCTTCAGTGTTGAGGATCAGGTCTCTTCATCCTCAAGCCACCAACCTCCCACCACCACTCTGCCAGGAAGAGAGAGAAACTCCATAGCCCTGACTGCATCTGCTGCATGCAGCTATCTCCTAATGGGGAAAATGGAAATACCTCCCAAATTTGTGCTATTAAATTCTTATCTTAAACTGTGAAATTTAAAAGTAATGAAGAAAACAAGTTTCCTAAATTTAAGCTTTAACCTTTTGACCTTTTTCCTGCTGTTTTTCCTCCCAGGAGAGGTCTCAGCCTTGGTTTGAAAAGCTATCGTCCCTCTTGTCCGCCGTGGGTGAACCGGAGGAGATTTTCCATCCCCAGAGAGCTTTCCTTTCAATATTTAAGTTTTCTATTGAACATAGACATGGAAAAAAGCCCTTACATTTCCAATAAAACTGCATCCAGTTCCAATTTCTTGCATTGATGCGACAAAGTTTTTAAATCTCTTGTCAACGTCTTAGTTATGCTTCACGGAGGAACTATCTACAGCTGCTGGACTTTGCATTAAATGTTTGCTAGGCTGGTAATAGGGACACTCTGTCTTCTGTTCCCAATAATTCTTCTCTTTGCGGGGGTGAGACAGGATCCCAAATGCTCCTCACTTATTTTAGTGTCCTAAACTTGGAGGATGTTCAAATTTCCACCCCTCTCCTGAGCAGGATGTGGGGTGAAGTGGTGATTTCAGTGCCATTGTATTTCATGCAGTGCTCCTCTGCCTGACCCAAGCCTTCTTCTTTCCTGGCTGAAATGGATGCAGAGCAGCATCCCCACTGGTCTGCAAAACACTGTGCACGGTCACTGTGAGTGCTTCTGACCCAAATCCCCACCTCTTGAGCCCAGAAAGGTGTTCTGTCTGTGGAGACCATGCAGCAAGTACGGGCTGAAGCTCCCACATGTTCTCAGCTCACAGAAGTGGGGGAAATACAGAGGGTGACAGGTAATGTCAGCCCAGCACTTCAGCCCAGGATTTGGCCATGTTTACAGACACCCTCCACTACTCCCCTAATCAGGTCTCACTCTCCTCCATCCCAGGCAGCAATCAGTGCTTCGTTATCACTGGAATCTCATTGCTAATTGAGGTCTGAGAGCCTTTATTTCCTGGACATCTCATGCATGGTGAGGGCAGCACCTCCTGCAAATAAATCATGTCATCATCTGTTTGGCATCGTTCTTCATTGCAGAGGGTTGGGGATCACAATCAAAACACTTGGTTTCTCAAAACCATCCTTAGAGCTTCCTCCTCTCCACCCTCCACCACTTCCTTGGGGTTTCTGGCACCTCTCTGTAGACAGTCAGGCTATGAGTAGCTGCTACATAGAACAAAAATTTCCATAACTAAATACATTTATAGCCAATGTAATGTTTTTGTTTGTTTGTTTGTTTTTTTTAATGTGCAGGAACTTCTGCTGTTCCTCCTCTTCTTGTAATTCCTACAAATTTCTTTCTGTAGGAATCATCCTGTCTCTTCTAAAATTTTGCATCTCTGGCTTTTCAGAGATTTCTGTCTGTAGCTACTGTGGGGTCAGATTGAGTGAGCCTAGGTCAGCTTCAGAGTGATGCAATCTGTGTTGGTGCAAATCACAAGTTCCCATTTTCTCATAGTCCACACTTCCCTCCCAAGGAGGGAAATACTGATGTGACCTTGAGAAAGTCACACTGCCCAGCTGAGCCTCAGGGTCCTGCCTACTGGGACTCTGATCAGATACATCACAGACAGCTCTCTCCTGCATGGAAACAATTTTTTCTTCTCTTCTTCTGAAGTTAAACCTTTCCTTGTCCTACATTTTTTCTATTGCATGGACATATTTTAAGACCCTCTGTCTTAGTTCCTGTTATTACTTATTTAACATAAAATTTCCACCCCATGGCTTTGTCGCTCCCTGATGTCCTCCTAGCCCAGGTGCATCTCTGTCCTACTTCAACCCTGCTGTGATGTTCACCTTAACAGGCAAAGCAGACACAGCAGAGAGACAATTTAACCCTGAAAAAGTACAGATTGGCCAACTACTTTCTTAAAATTTCCCTGCTTGGTGACCTGGCAGTACTCAATGGCTTGTCCTGGATCCCATAGCTGGCTGTGGCAAGTCACACTTTCCAAATTCACCTCTTGCTGCTGATGGAGGATGCTGTTCCCAAATCAACAGGGAACTTCGGCAGTCAGCCTGCAAGACAGATCTAACTGCTGCTACCATTGCCCCATTTATCTTCATTTCCATTTTTGCATTGATGGGTATCATACACCACAAAGAGCCAGCCCAGCCGTGAAATGACACTGGACTGGCAACCTCATAATTATCCAGGCTCACGTATCAATTCTCTTCAATCCCTTCGTGACACTCCATTGCTTCCTCATAACTTCCTCATCTGACAGATCAGCAATGTGCACCCGAAGCGCCTGAAAGCCCCCGGGTAATGGCCTCAGGGACAAAGTTAGCCCTGGCAGAAGTGGGCAAAGATGCTTGTTGGCTTCAGTGAGACTTTTGCTCACTTTGTGCCAAGCCTGAAAACTGTCCAACATCTCCTCCATGCACACAAAGACCTCAAGTCCTCTATCTGCTGAGGGCTCTGCTCCCTGGGTTTGAGGTGCAGCACTGCAGGGACCCACCCTGCTCCAAAGCTGTAAGACCCCTGCTCATCCAACCAGCCCCAGGGATGGTTTGCCCTGACTCTTTCTTTTTCCTCTTCTTGAGAGGAGCTTAAAACTCTCCTTTGCAATCCAAAGCTATTGTAGCACAGATATGGACACAACATGAAGATGTCAAGAGGGGAAAGGGTAGGAAGCAGTTGTTATAAATTTTTCCCGCCACACATCCAGACTGTTTCTGCCAGAACACCTTCCCTGTTTTGAGGCACAGTGATTGCAACATGAGCTGTGGGAGCACTGATGTCAGCTCTGCAAGAGCACTTGGGGACTTGCCCCTTTCTACTCCAACTGCAAATCCCAGAACAAAAACCCCCTCGGAGCTGCTCCCCCTCCTCAGCACACAGGCAAAACCCAACCCATGGACAGGCAGCTTCCACAAGCTGGAGGAGAAGAGATGTTGAGCAGAAAGCTGACAGCACACCCTTGGAGAACGGAGGACTTTTATCCCTGCTGCCACTTGCATCCCAGGGAAGGGCGGGTGAGGAATCCTCCCTGGCTTCCCCAGCGCTGGCACGGCCGTTCAGGCAAGCTGGGCACTGGGTGTTGAGCTGCCCAAACCCCTGCTGCTCCAGGCAACTGCCTTCCCTGCTCGCTCCTGGGCCCCTTCTGCCCGTCACAGAGGCACAGCGTGTGTCCCAGCGAGGGGACAGCCAGCCCCTGCCACCCGGAGAGACGGTGGCTGCAGCAAAGCCGTGCTCAGCCCAGTCAGGGAAAGCCTCACCACTGGTTTTTAATTTGCTTTGGATCGAGGCCATTATCATTAGAATAATCTCAAGCAGGTGATAGGCAGGAGTAAATTAATTCTGAATAAAAGCATTTGGGGGTGGGTGCCAAGGAAGGGCAGGGGTGGGCGTTGGGCACTGCCTTCGTGGGTCAGTCGGAGAGGACATTTGGTGACAAAGTGGACTTGAACTTGCTTTGGAAGGACTGCATCTCCTCTGATGCTACTTTTTTTTTTTTTTTTCTGCTAAAGACCCCTAGATCTGAAATGCACAAGCCAGTGTTTAACAATGAATGCAGAGAGTGGTGGAAGCAGGGTTATTTATGCGATTTTATTTTTAATTCACCTTGTCCACTAAAATCATGTGCATGAAAACAATTGAAAATAAATTATCTCCCATCTCCAGAAAGAACCTTTCACTGTTGTTCCTGGAACCACCCGGACACATGAACAATTAATCCTCGACTCCAGACCCAAGTGACTCAACCAATAAAACAGCTGTCAGCTGCCGGTCCTGGGGAGGTGCTGCCTAATATCCCAGGAGAGGATAATTATTCTTATCTGATTTGGCTCTGGAATGAAATCATAAAAAGCCTCGTCCCATTCTGTAAATTCAGTTCTTCTTAGCAGGTTAAGCAGAGCCCAAATGACTAACATTTCTGTCAGCACTGACTCTGGCTAAGGGCTAATATACCATGAAGAATAACCCAATAATAAATCTTATTATAGAGAAGGAAGGGGAAAAAAAAGCAAGAGCATGGAAGAGTGTGGAACCTCCGAGACGACCTAAGAGGGTGTGAGCCAGTTTCAGTGGCTGACAGAAAGAGTTTCTGATTGTCATTCAGAGGGAAATTTCCGAGCAATTTTATTAAAAATTCTCATTAATATTGACTGAAATCTGAGTATTTTGTGCGGAACTGTTTCTGGAGCCAGGGCTTATTTTCTTGTTCTCTGGGTGTTTTTCTTTGTCACAAGTGGTACCTCTTGGTGTGCATTGAGTAATTATTGTAAAAACCTCACCACAGGGAGAAACACTTCTTTGAAAGCATGACAGTGTTTTGGGAACACTGAAGCCCCAACAAGCCTTAAATGCTCCCTGGGATGGAAAATCGCCTTGAGCCTGGATCTGATGATGCATCCATATCTCCCTGCTTCTGAGGTGGCAGGATCCTTCAGTTTTCCTGTGTCTGGGTGTCCCTATCACACCTCACCCAAGCTTGTCAGCCCCATTCCTGAGCCCTGCTGTGCTGCAGGGCCAGCCCAGTGAAAGACCAGCTCTTACAACATCTTGTGGTGGTGCAGAAAAGGGAGGTAGAGGCTGAGCTGAAAGTTTCAGAACCAAACCTTTGTGTCTGTCCCTCGGATGAGCACAGGCTCCGCTGCTGAAGTCGATGTCTGGGAAGGACCTGCTCTTTGAAAATGGGGCTCTCTCCCTCATCACACAGAGATTTACTGCCTGCCTGGAGAGTGCTTGGCTGGGGGGATGGGAAACGGTGTTGAGTTTAAAGTTCAGGATGACCTTTGTTGTTGCCTTTCATACCACTGATCAAGAGCTCCTGGAAATAATGACCGTGCAACTCTATCTGCTGTCCCCGGGTCCCCGCTGGCCGCGGCTCCCCCCGCTTTCCCAGGCAGGCAGCTTGGGTGCTGACTGAGGAGCTGGCATGGCAGCAGGCTGTGGGGACAGAGCTCGAGGGCCACAGTGGGGCCTGGGGTTTGGGGAACCACCCAGAGGTCTGGTAAGGGGGGTTTGAGCAGGAGATTGATGTCAGGGTTGTGGTGCCACCGAGGTGTGGCACCAGGCCTGGGAAGGGCGTCAAGGGACAGCAGGGACACGGTGGCCAGGACACGCTGGAGGAGTCTCAGACATCAGGGACAGCAGGGCACGGTGGCCAGGACATGCTGGAGGAGTCTCAGACAGCAAGGACAGCAGGGACACGGTGGCCAGGACACGCTGGAGGAGTCTCAGACCTCAGCAAGGAAACTCTGGTCACAGCCATGTAGATCATGTGCATTTTTGTCTTGGGTTTGTTTCTCCATCCTAAGGAACCATCAGTGGCAGGTGCTAGGGGGGACAAAGAACTAAGGAGGGTGTGGGAAGGTGATGTCACCCCATGCCAGAGGGACTTGGGGCCCATCTCAGCTTCCATGGCATTGCCACTGCAAGGCATGAGATTGTCCCAGCCTTGCTGAAGGACAGCCAGTTCCATTTCCAGGAGAGGCAAAGGCAGGGCTGGGGTATGGGTGGGTCAGTGATGCTCTCTGGGCTGGGGAGGAGAAGTGAGGAGAGCACAGGGTTGCAGCCACACTGGGGAGGAGAAGTGAGCCCCAGGCAAGAGGGGGTTCAGCGAGGGTTTTTCGTGACCCCAGCAGCATGGGCCACTCCAGCAGGACAGCAGATAAACAGCAGGTATTTGGAGCAAGAGGGACAGAGACCACAGGTGTCACCCAGATGTGAGATCATCTTTCATCACTTCGGGGCAGAGACATCAGCTTTTATGGCTCTTTCCTCTTTGGAGCTGCCTATGACCATTGCCCAGGGAGCAAGGGCACAGGGAAAGGCAATATAAATACCACACATCACTGCTCACATCCAGAGTGCCTCTGAGCCAGGCAAACCAAGTCTCTAAAAAGGTGGACAAATATTTGCTAAGAAAGATTCTTCCAGGCCCAGATCAGGTTCAGGCTGATGGCTGAATTGTGGATGTAATCTGGAGAAACAAGGCCTGGAATCTGGATTATTTAGAAGAGAGATTTGTCTGTTTGTTGAAGAAATTTTAAGACTACTGGAAAGTGCTGTAATCCCTGAGAAACTGGGACAAATCCAGGATAAAAACATAATATATTAATTTCTATAAATCTATAAATTTACTACAATCTGGATACAATTAGACAACACTGCACTAATGAAGCTTTATACATTTCATTTTCATCCTTAGAAACCTTTTGAAATTCTGTTTGTGGAATAACTTTGATTTATGCCTCATTGTCCTTTCTAGTGATCATATCACCATCTGGTGGGAGTGAAGGATTGGTAAGATTGACCTGCACAGACCAGCTAGAAGACCTGTGGGAACAAGAGTTTCACTCAGAGGTGAGCTTTCCTATTTACTATATGAAGATCTAAAGAGAGAGAGACAACTGGTGATACCACCCTGGGACAATAAATTAAGCACTGACCACATCAGGGATCAGGTTTCCATCAGAGGGAAGCAGAGAGTGGTCCAGTAGTGCTGGTAAAACCAAAGATCCCTTGGAAACAGAAGTGTCTGCTGTGGGGAAGCTGAGCTGCTGTGGAATGGACTCAGGTGGCCCAAAGGCAGCACTGGTGTGCTCTGAGGGAGGGAGAGCGTGGCCAAGGGTGGGGAAGGCTCCATGAGCCCTGCCAAGAAGGGGATGGCCAGTCTGGATGTGCAGTTTGAGACAAAGAAACAAGGCCAGAGAAAGGGATGGGTTGAGAGCAGTCACATGGGCAGCAGAAGCACAAAAATTTCCTCCACTGTGAGTTTCAACACAAGGCAAATAACTTTTTCAGTTGAATACATAACTTGATGAGCATGCATAACTGGTGCTTGGAAGAATATTCCAACTTCTCCTGCCTGCAAAAGCAGTCATTTGCATGTACAGTGATTAAATTTACTCATGAGAGATCTTGGTCCTGTGTAGCTTTGAAAGCATTCAGACCTGATTGCCTTATTAAGTCCAATGCTCATTTTTGAGCCACTATCTATAGAAGACATCATGCTCCAAATTGTACCTGGCTTAGCTTTTATCTCAGATGCCTGCTTACCATAAAAGCCTGGAAAGGCAGCACAGTAACTTCTTCCAATAAAAAAATTAAAATCTGAGATTTCTCTGGCCAAGGGAAACAATCAGTCAGTGATATTGAAAGATCCATCATCAAAGCACAAGGCAAGGAATGAATAGATTCTAAATCAGTCAAACATTTTAAACATCCCTTTTGTAATTGACAATTTTGTAATATTTATTCACAACAGATCTGATTGCTGGATTCCCACTGGCTCCCCTCAGGAGGGTTTGCGTGAAATCAGTTTGAAATGGTGTGTCAATTTTTTTCTGAAGTCACCATCTGGCTGATAGACTTGAGTCTGTTCTAATACACTGACCCAGTGAATCGCTGCTAAACAATTCCCAGGGGTCCCCACTCCTCTCAGGCAATCCGGGAGAGCTGCCGGGAGAGAGCAGGCAAGACAGGCATATTTTAATGTGTTATGCTGAAGGATTGTAAAAGAATTTGATTTATGTAAAGAAACAGAGATCTTGGCATGGTCTTGTCCACTCTTGTGCCCTCGTGCTGGTTTCAGATGTGAGGGGAGGTTCACGACCAGCATTAATGACATGAAACTACTTGAAATTGTGCTGGGGGAGGGAAAAAACCCCAACAAATAAAAGCCCACAAAGAGCCCTCCTCCCTGATCAGCAGCAAGGAACCCAAATGTCTGATAGCAGCAACCCCCACCGCCCAGCTGGCAAAAATAAATACAGGATGAAACACACGGCACATCTATTTCAAATATGTGACAGTGTATACATGACACTGGGGCCCTGCAAAATCACCTCCATTCCATATCGCCAAAAATCCCTAGGATGAAATATGCTCACACTGCCCATGCTTAGAACCAGGTTGGTTTGACTTGCAGCGTGGAGTGAGGCCTCGGCACATGTGTGCTCTGTGTTTTCCTACATACAGCGAAGGCTGGCATGGCACACGTTGGTAATTAGATGCTTCCTCTCATCATCCCTCAGCAAAGCACTGCTGCCACCCTTGTGAATTATGTTTTCTACTGTGCAAGAGACTCTTTTGTCACTGCCCAGCCCCAGAGCACGTGCTGCTGTCACAGATGCAACCTGGCCTGTGCACCCACACACGTGTGTTTGTGCACATGTCCCCACACACACGTGAGCTTGGCATAACTCCAGGATGGCTAATTTTTTTTGACAGGCGAGTAAATCATCATGATAGCATTTGTTTTTTTCCATTACCATCAATCATTATTGTATGTGTGATCAAGCAGGATTTGTCTTTGGCTGCTTGAAATGTTCCTGATCGTTTTTCAAGGCTAAATATCTTCTCTAGATAAAGAACACTTGCTGTAATGATGTGTATGCTAAAGAGCTGAGCCAAACCCCACAGAAATCACGTGGAGGTTATTGGTTCAAGAAACATTGATTTAAGTCCTAAAGCATCATTTATTTCTCAATAGAACCCCAGTAAGAGACTGAGCATGGAGAATGTTTTATAGGGTTTGATTAATTCCCTCTTCAACCAATGGAGCAAGGCTACTGATCAAGACAGGAGAAGAAGTGGTTATCTAAAGCCTTGAAAATATACAGAACATCACAAGCTGGTGAAACATGCAGGAAATTACTGTAAATCAAGTCAATTCTTAAATGAATTTGCTTCGGCTATGTTGGGGACCAGCAGGCCCATCCACTGAGAATTCAAACTCAGAGAATAGAAGTGTTTGGGAAGATGAGCAGGAGCAGCAGGAATAAAAGAGACCAGGAATAAAATTGGTCATTCAGACCCATAGGCCAAGGCACAGGGAACAGGAAATCAATGCAGGCTGGATCAGGACACCTCCCTCCAGGATATCTTGTCTTACCTGCACATCTGAAAGTCCATGCTTGGGGTCATCCTGGGATGCTCTCAGAGCTGTCTCTACACCCAGAATCCGTCAGGGGTTTCTATCATCAGAGGACATAAAACTACCCCCAAAATACATCCCACCATTAACACCATGCAGGAAATCAAAGCTCGTCAGGCCTGGATGGCAAGTGCTCCCTGCAAGCACCATAATTAACAGTCAGAGTAATTAAACTTCTAACACCGGCTAGGCTCAATATCTAAGATCTGGGGGTTAATGTAGCAGTTTTCTAAAGGACAGGAAAATAAAGTAGTAATAAAATAAAATGAACGTTGCAAGGACCCTGAGGCATGGTTGTCCCCTGCACATTCCAGTGACGAGCTGTCCTGTTTCTTGGGCTGCAGGAAGCCCTCAGTGCTCCCTGCCTGCTGGGTAATTATTTTGTTTCCATGGGGCTCTGCAGGTTTGGTCATTGTGTGGATCACAGACCACTGTCAGCCTGGATGACAGGAAGACAATCTCTGAAGCAGCTGCAGAAAAAAACCTGTCTGCATCCCACCTTCTCCCTGCATTTCTGGGCTTGCAAACCAGTGAGAAACAGATGGGAGGGAAATAAAATTGACAGATGAACATTCAAAGTTTATCCTCCTTTTTAGTGGGTCGTAGTGGAGACCATTGTGGCAATGCTGTGCAAGATGTTAGGGCGATTTTTTTCTTTTTTTTTCCTTCTTCTTCCAAGAAAGTTTGGTGGTTCTTGGGTTATAAAAAATGATGAGAAGCAGAAGCAAAGGTGTCCTCTGAGGCTCGGGCAGGTTTGGGGGTGATTGGCCTTTTCCAAGCCTTTGAGACAGGGGTGGAGGAGCCCTGTGCAGGGTCCTGCTGGATGGAAGCAGGGTGAGGTGCCCTGAGTGGGGCTGGTAATTCTCAGTGCAGGCCCACACAGGTAAGGGACATGTGCCTGTCTAGCCTTTGTCACATTCAGGTCACTTTGCCTTTTGTTTTGCCAATTTTTCCCAGGCTGGATCTAAAGAGAAAATAATTTTTCTCAGGAATAGGCTTTTTGTCCTTGAAGGATTCTGCTGTTGTCTCCTTACGTCTCTTAATTGTATAACCCTAAGGTATGCCTCAGATTTACACAGCCTCAATCCAGCCTTATTTGACTATATTTGTCATTATTCCAATTAATTGTGCATCAACTAATTGTGTAACATGGCTATTTGCATGTCAACCCAGGGTTCTCATGCTGCTTTTTGCAGTGTAATTGCTCTGGCTAAGTGAATACCAGGAATATTCCTGAGCTTTCAGCCATTAATCAAGGCCCATTGAAAGGAATATTAGCAACCTGGGAAATAAAAAAAAAAGAGCAAAATATCATAGAGATTTTTTAAATTAAAAGGAAGCCTAAAATGCAACAACAGGATCAGTATGAAAGCCAAGGAAGATCTGGCCAAGCTTACAAAGCCAGGTACTTTGGAGATTGGGAGGGATGGAAGATGCTTACACACAAATGAAGGGGCAATGGTTGGGCTTTCTTTTCTTGGTGCCCATGTTGGGGGTGTTTGAGTGATGCTGCTAAGCAAACAGTTGTAGGATTCCAAGCATGTACAGGAGCAGGGAGTGTGGATGTCAGTGGGAAGGACTTTTTAGAGTTGGATATGTTGAGGAAAGTAAAGTTGGGGGTTGTCTGGGACAACCCACAAAAGCAGAGAAATACCTGGCACTCGTGGATGTGGAAAGGAGAGGTGATGCTGCAGGAGAAGATAGGGTAGGGGAGTGGACTCTGCCACTGTGGGGAGTGTGGTGGGGTTTGTTCACCATGGGACAGCAGGCTGGACCTGTGCAGGGACATCCTGGTGAGAAATTCCCTCCTGGATTGGAGAAATTGCTCCCTGAACTCTCCATTCACTGCCCTGGTAGCCCAGAGGACTGAGACTCCCACCAAAGCTCTCCAGGCTTTGAGAGTGGTGAGACAAATCCAGGCCTGTGATTGCTCTCTTTAAAACCTCCTCAGCAATATTTTGGGAGCAATGAGAGAGATGAACCATGACCTGCTTGCAGCCACCCATGTCCCCAGAGCAGCAGTGGCACCTGGTGATGAACGCTCCCTTCCCTTTGGGGAAGGCTGGATTTTTATTGTCAGCACTGCTTGCCCTGGTGATGGATCTAAAGTTGCTGTGGGAAAAACCAGCTGAAGGCTGCAACAATGAAAAAGAACATTAATATCCTTGATGAATTATCTCTAACAAAGTCAGTGAGTAGTGACAGACCTGGCGCTGTAACTCAACTACTCCTTGATCCCAGACCAGCAACTGGTCCATTGCATTCTGCTGTCCCACACTGCATAGCTTAGGTGTCTCAGGAAAAACAAAATCACCTTCAGGACATCATCAAGGATGCTAATCAAGGATTACCAATGATAATCTGCATCCTCAAGGATGTAATCAGGATCCTTTTGCCCCTTCACATGAAGAAGGCTGACAAAGTGTGGAGCCCACAGTGATGGAACATCTTTGGCCGTGTTTCAACCCTTTTCCCAGGCTGGCAGGGAGGCTTGTGAATGCCTGTGGGTCCCACACTAGGCTTGTTTAAGCTGGGCTCCTCAGGGAATCAGGGCTCTCCCTTCTCAGCTGTTTCCCATCCCTCATGCTGTGGATGGGCTGCAGCTCCAGTTTCTGAGCTCGCTCTGCCGCCAAGGATAAAGTGAAAGCAAAGCTGGCCCTGGGCTGCTGTTTGCAAATAGAGATGAAGACAAACAGATGAGTTCAAGCTGCTGGAAGGAAAACAACCCTGTCAGCTCTTCTGCTTAATGGTGGGAACCTGGAACTGTAAACAAAACCCTGGGCAGGTCCTGCTCATTCCCACCGGCCCTTTGAGTCCACTGGTGTTTTTCAATCTTTACCTCCTAGAACCAATCAATTTTGTGCCAGCCTGTAACTTTTTACTGGTGTTGTGGCTGTTTCAGTTAAAGACAACCAGGTGCTGCATCCTTCCCCCTCCACCCAGTGCTGGGACCTCTCCTGTGCCTGTTCTCCCAGACAAGGAGGGATCCCTGGATGCTTTTTCATCCCCAGCTCCCCAAAAGTCCTGACACTGTAGGTGATGGGCACGGCCAAGGAAGAAGCACAGGGAGTGTTTTACCATCCTCCCGTTTCATCACTGAGTTCCTAACACCTTTTGAGATCATCCACTCTTTTTAAAGCTCAGAGAAACAACAAAACCTTGTGAGGTTTCTGAGTAGAGAGCAGGAGGGCAAGGAGGTGAGAGCCTGTCAAGGCACACGCTCCTCAAGCTCCAGCAGCACCTCCCCAGCAGCTCTTTTCCCTGTGTGTCAAGTCAGACAAGCAAATGCAGTATCTCAATCTCAATTCCTTTTTTTTTTTTTTTTTTGCCTGACAGTCCCTTAATTAGCATGAGATTTCACAAAATCCGCCAAGGCAGCCATCCATCTGTTTTGCTGACTTTCAGCAACAATATTTATCATTGCAGAAGTGTCAAAACAATAAAATCAGATGACATTTATGCAAAGGGTTCCTAACTACTTTAAAAAAGGCCCAAACCTTGAAAGCCTCCTGCAGTATACTGCTGGGAATTGTTTGCAGACACAAAGCTGAGAGCAATTCCTTCTGTACCCACATAAATATTTTAAACAAGCCATCAAAGAATCTTCCAAGGGAGGTGCAAGGATGGCATATGCTTCTCTTTACTAACTTTGTTCCAAAAGGTAAGACAAGGAAAAAAAGGAATCTCACGCCCTTTTAGATGCCTTTTAGTTTCATCCCCCAAAATACTACTTTTTGTGAGTACTTTTCACATTTCAAATAGTGCTATATAAATTAGTTCATGCCAGTGACAATTCTTAATAAATTTAACCTGATCTGCCATGCAGTAAGAAGGAGGAATTAGAAAAAAAAATCTGCTTATTTAACTCTAAGGTATTTAAGCCAATATATAAATGAGAATTAATAAATCTGCATTTCCTATTGTCAGCACTGGTTGATTACAGCACTGTGGAGCCCTATCAAAGGGTGCATACGGCACACTAAATTCTGTAGTGTATTTAAATTATCCACAATAAATTTACCTAACAAATTCGAGTGTAGCTGCATTTTCCCCCTTGTCAAGAGTTTCTCCGTGTGGGAGCACTCAGAGTTACACTCTGGCTTAGCAGCTCCCTGTGCAGCAGGAGAGGATGAGCCCCTGTAACTCTGGTTTTGATGGCTTTTTACAGGGAAAATGGCTTTGTTCAGCTGAGAGATACCTTCAGCTTGATCCCTGGTTGAGCACTGTTCCTCCTCTATCTGATCCCAGGCAAGGTGAGGTTTTAAAGCCATTTTGTGCTCACAGCACAATTTCTGGATGTATTTTCCCCCACAGCTCTTTTTCACAGCACAATTTCTGGATATATTTTCCCCCACAGCTCTTGCGTGCTTGGTTTTGAAGCGTTTTCAGGGGCCAGCAGCATAAAGGAGCAGGATGCTGGAGCGAGGTGCCCACCATGGGTTGGTACCCCTGCCCAGTCTGGGTTTGTGCAAGAGTAGCCCAGAGAAGGGCAGCAAAGGCAGATCTGCTCCTGGAGGAACTTCCCAGGCAGCTGCTCCAGAATAAGTCAGTGCTTTCTTCCCCAAGCCAGGGGTGGGGAGCCAGGCTGAGCTCCATGCTGATTGCAGGCATCTGTCTTCTCCTGACAGCTCTGCCTGTTAGTGCAAAGAGTCTGTTGTTTAATTTACCTGACTTGTTAACAGCTCCCTGTTTTGAAGTTGTAGGAAGTAGCTGATTTCACGTTTACAGTCGAAGCATTGAATTCCCATCGGGTGGCTAAAATTCACAAATAATCTGGTAATTTGTCTGCTGTCTTGGGAGCCCGTGGGGATGCTTCTCAGTGTATATCACAGTGTATATCACCATGTTTTGGTGAAAAGATTGATGAGCAAAAAGGAGCATGGAACTGGCTGGCCATGTGCCAGGAGGAGCTATCAAAACTGAAAGGCTCAAGGAAATCCCTGCCAAAGAAAGCAGGGATGGGAGTTGTGCACAGCCTCCCCTTGCAGAGGGGCTGCAGAGGAGGGTGATGGGGAGCTCACAGCCTTTGGGGATGGTCTGCTTGCAGGGAGGAACATCCCATTGCTACGGGTGGTGACCAGAGGGAACCAGAACGTGGGGATGGGTTGAGTGGGTTTCTCTTGGCATATTGTAGGCTCAAAATGTCTTGGGAATCAGCTCAGTCCACACAACACGGGGCAGGTGAGAGCCAGTGCAGAGCTGAGCTCAGCTCTCCATGGTGCACACCTCAGAGGGGAAAAGTGCTCTCAGGAGCACCACTGCAGGCAGGTATCACACCCAACAGCTGCAAGAACAACAAGTCTTTGGAGTTTCTTATCGTTAATTGCTCATCTCCATCATTCAACAGATGTAACTGATGTAACTGGCAGCCCCAGAAACTGAAGGATAGGAAAACACCATGTGAGTAGCCTGGGGCATCCCAAGACTGCATGAAGGTGGATTTTGACAATCAGACCCTCCCTGGTCACACTCACAATCCCTCACATGACCCACAGAGGATCCTGCAGGGACCCCTGGGAAGGAACAGACCCTCTGCTGCACCCAAGTCCCTTCCCCAGCTGCTAAAGCAAGTGGGGAGTGAGCAACCTGCGAGCTCAGGCTCTGACTCTGTGCATCTTCTCCTGGAGCTCAGACCACTGCCTGCCTGCTCTAAGGAAAGCAGAGCAGCTGATTTCTGCAGCTCCCCCAGAAATCAGGCATGCTGGATTTGTAAATGAGTTTGGAGTTAGGGAGGGCAGGCTGCAGACATCCCAGCAGAGCAGCAGGTAATCAGTAGGCTGTCCTCTACGGGGAAGGTGTTAAATCCTTCTTGGAGTGCTGACAAAAAGAGTTACAGCCCATATGTTTATTGCCAGAAAAATAATAAAAAGAGTATTGGTTTAACCAAGTCTAACAGCCATCAGAAGGTTTAGACATGTGCTCCTGCCTGGAGAGTCAGTGTGCAGGGCCAGGAGGAATATTTCACCCCAACCTTGCCATCAAGTGATCAAATCCAAGCTAACAACAGCTGCAAGCTCCCACCAGAAGGAGAATGTGGTGGTGAAACTGAACGTGAGGAAATCCCTCCTGCAAACCCTGGTGTCCTGTGAGGTCTCTCCCAAGGGACAGCTGTCCCTGCCTTCCTCCTGCAGTGCTCCTGCTGCATCTCCATCCCTGGCTGCCACCTGCTGAGGGCACGTCCCTGCGCTGGGGTGCAGCTGTGGGCTGCTGATGCTGCAGGGTTTGCTGCAATTTCTGCCCAACCCCGCTGCCCTCTGGCAACTCCAGCCCCACTTTTTTAGGTTTTCCTGGCACTTTTGGGGCACTGGTTGGGGTTGGGTTCAAATGGGCAGAAAATGTTGCTATTTGAGAAGGACACACTGGTCCAGTGAAGTCTGGATGTGACGAGATGGGAAGATCCATTTTAAACTGAAGATTAATAGATTTAAGTTTTAGATTTTTATTTTTTTCTCCAACAGAAAAAAATAGAAAGGACATTGTTGAAAAGCCAAGGAGTGCTTGAAACCAGAGCTGAGGGGAGCAAAACAAAACTGAGAAGGGGCCCAGGCAGTGCTGCTTGGCCAGGCTGGAGGCACAGGGCAGCCAGTGCTGGGGTTTGGCTGCTCTGGGTTCTCCTTTGCATTAACTAATGCTGCTTGGCATCATGTAATGCGTTATTGTTTTTATTGTTCTTGTTGTAAATACACCTAGAGGCATCTTATAAATAGAATTAATTATAGCTGTTTAATTCATTAGTTAAGTACACAGAGCATTCTGCTCACTGGAGAGGCTTGGATGGCTGCAGTCAGGGCATGCAGGTACAAATCTATGTGTGGTCACGTTCACTGTGCCTGGGCCTGTGGCACCAGCTCTCCAGACCCTCTGGTCTCACCTTTCCAGCTTCATTCCCACTGCTGCCCTTCCTCTCAAAAGCTCATGTCAAAATTAAATAGCTGCAAGGAGAGTTTGGGAAGATTGGTGTACAAGAGGGCAGCACAATGGGAGGAGAAGGGCAGAAAATTTGGGTGAAAAGCACTTGAAATCTCCTCAGGGCTGTGGGTGGGTCAGTCTCTCCATCCTGGGTAGGAAGTCAAGGATGCTCCTGGACAGGGTGGTGATGGGTGGACTGTGTCACACTGTCCTGGCTCCATCTGAACCCAGCAAGGCCCCTTTGAGAAGGGAAATGCTCTATGCCAGGGCAGCTGGAGGAGGAATGCAGGTGCTGAGACTGTTTTCTGAGAGAAAGAAACTCATAGGGCTTCTCACAGGGAAAGGGGACAGCAAAGTGCACCCAGTCCTGATGTCTGGCAGCTCCTACCTTTGGGCAGACAACTGCAGGGCAGGGAACATGTGTGAGGATGAGAATGCATCCCCTCCCATCACAGCAACCATGTGAAAATAGCCTGTTCAGGAGACAGAGGAGCTGCCCAGAGTAGGCAGTGTTTCAGTGAGGATATTCATGTCAGCCTCTGTCTTGCCTCTCTCCAGCCCAGGAAGCACTGCAAAGAGAGAAGGGGCTTTAACCAGGCCATGTTCTGCTTTGTGACTCTTGCCTGTTCAAGCTGGCAGCTCCACAATCCTACAGCATGGAGAATTCCTTCCTCCCCTTCACCTATTGTGGCTCACAGTGAGTTTTATGAGCTCCCTCTGCCCAGGCTGACCCAGCTCAGAGCTGCCTCTCTCAGCAGAGCTGTTTTCCTCCAAACCACAACACAACTGAAAAAACACAGCGGGTCAATACATCACAGAGAACACACACTTGAAAGGGAAGAGGCATAAAACTCATGTCATTGATGCAGGGCAAACCTTGCTCCCCTTCCCTGATGCTCTGGACATTCCCAGGGCTGGCAGTGTCCTTTCCTGACCTGGGGATGGTAATAAGGGCTCAGGCACTTGCTAAAGCTTGGAGAGAGGTGCAGGAAAACCCCGTGCAGAGCAATGGTTATGACACAGGACTCAGGAGGAGTTGGTGCTGGCTCGTGATGTCCCCATGGGCTGCAGCATCCCCATCATTGCCTCAGAGGCAGAGACTCGGGCAGGGGACATAAAGCCCATGCCAAGACTTGAGCACCTCACAAAGAGGCAGAGAGAAGTTCCTCTCTCTGCAAAACAGCAGGGTGGTAAAGATTTAAATTCAATCAGGGAGGAGTTCCAGTCCCTTTCTGGTCACCAGGCCTTGCTCTGCATTAACCTCATCTGGAAGGAGTGGTGATGCCAAGGAGCTGGGTCACATAACTCAGGCATGCCCTGGACAAGAGCATTTGTTTAAAACATCCCAAAACATCCCCTCTCCTGCCTGCACCGAGGCCACCACAAGCATCTTTGAAAGGTGTTGCTGCATCCCTTTGCAACTGCCCTTCATTACTGCAGGACTGGGAGGCACTCCCAACAAGATGGAAAAAAATCATAATCAAAGGAAACCCAGTGAAGCCCCACGCGATAATAAAGGCTGGCTCTAACTAACAGTTGTTATTCAGACATTGTTAATGATATTATAAGCACTGCCATGTGCTAGGCAAGCTGTGACAGGCACCCCGGTGGACATATGGATAATCAGATCACATGCCTGCTTCAATCAAAGCCATAAGCACCAACTTGATCAGAATCAGAAGCAAGCCCAAGCTAACAGGAGCTGGGGATGTGCTTTGGGGGAAGAGGCTCTTACACACAAGAAAACAAATAAAAGTGGAATCGTGATTGTGATGCTGGAGCATCCTTGCTGTGCATGAGACAGCCCAGCCCAGCCCAGGAGAGCTCAGCACCTCTGGGACAGAGCCTGGCCCTGAGCTCCCCCAGCCGGGGGCTTCCACCTCCTGGGCATCACGGCCACCACAAGAGATGAACGCACCCAGAATCAACTGCAGCAGGAGTTTTCCTCTCTGCTGCCACTCCAGATTGGTGCCCTAGCTTGGGAGGAAGACTCTTGCTAGAGCTGCTAAGGATGGAGGTGGTTGAGATGCTTTACCTCAACTCACCTCCTCTGTGCAGCCAATTGCACACTTCAGAGGGGTGCAGAGACACCTTCCAGCACACACCTGAGCACTGCCAGTCAAGTCCCAGGCAGCTCATGTCATTAGAAACACTAAACATTATCACCAAATTTAATGCCTTTATCATTGCTCGATGGATCAGTGAACAGAGGAGCTAAAAGAAAGACAATTAGAAGCGTCAGTCTATGCTAATTTTTTTCCATTGCCTTGCTTTTGTCTAAATAATTATTCACTTCCTAATTGTGAAATGTAATTTTGTTTGGGGGCTTTTGTTATATTTGTTTTGTTGTGTGGCTAATGCAGTTATTTGCTGCACACAGCTGCTTTTCTCCCGCTCAGCCCGTTTAATGGAATTCTTTGGCAGCTTTGATTTAAAATCATTTTAGTTTAGTGACCAGGCCATTTCTGGAAGAGGGAATCAGATTGTTTCCTGGATTTCTCAGTCATATTTTGCTCAGCAAGATTCACTTCTTTAAATGCATGTTTTCATGAAGGTTTTTAATCCGGTCATTTTGGTTCCAGTGGAGACAAATCTCAGCAAGAAACAGCATCCTCCTCCCATCCTGTGAGGGGCCCACACCAAAACCCTCCTGCCACTCTTTAGGAGGAAACCCCAAGGAGTAACCCTTGCTGAACACACATTCCCACTAACAGCTGCAAAATCTTGGACCATGCCAGACTTTTCCTTCCCACAAAGGGTGCCCAGGAAGGAGAGCCACGGCTGCCTCTGAGGCTCTTGGCAATGGCTGTGCCCCAGGCAGACCCACAGGATCTGGTTTTGTTACGTCATAAACCACACCTGAAAGTTGTTTTTTCCACTCTAAGTGTTTAACTGGAAGGCCTCCTACAGCTCCAGAGCCCTGCTGAGCTGGATGGCAATGCAGGGAGTGAGTAAATTGCCCTTTTAGCACGTTTTCTCTGGCAAGAGGATTTTCAGTACCAGCCCTCCCTCCACGTGAAATCCAGGGCGAAGGAAAACTGATTTAAAACCAATCACTAACACTTACACACAGCCCCTTATCCAAGCATCCCTCCCCATCTAAGCTTCCTCTTGGACTATGGAATCAATCCTGCCTCCACTGCTGCTTTCCTAAGTAACAAACCAAATCAGATGATGGCACGGTCTGTTCTAATTGACTGAGCTGCACAAGTGTAGCCATGTCACAGGATGTGGGACACAAAGTATGTGAAGATATTGATAAACTCCAGGTTGAGGGAGGCAGGAAGCAGGACTGGACCCAGGCATCAAAGCCCAGGGCTCACAAGGCTGGGGACCTCAACAAGAGAACTGTAGTTTGTCAGGAGCACAGAAGCTGAGGCACGTGGAAGTTGGGTGGGTCCTACATGACAAGATCAAGCTGGGTTTGTGGAGAGGTGATCCATCAGAGTGTGATCTGACAAACATGGATTTGAAACCACATGCAGGAGAGGTCTTGCATTTTGGATGCATCTGTTTCACCGAAGATTTTGGTATTCATCTGGTTTTAAAAGGCTTTTTCACCACAAAGCCACAGTTTTAATGATTTTCTGCTGAACAAAATTTACGACCCAGTTCTATTGGGTTCAGTGAAACCACCTTCACCCTCCATTTGTCTCCCTTTGGGAGAGACACCCATTTCTCCCCAGGGCTTGCATTCCACATCCCTACAGTCACATTGTTTCCAGGATGGACAAAGCAGGGACATTTCCACAGCAGGCTTATCCCAGGCTCCAGCAATGTGGTCACTGGTGCATCTCACCTCTTTGCTCCCCACCACTTGTGCAGGGGAGATGGAGATCATGGTGATTTTTCAGGTCACCTCAGGCAGATGGGATCTGCAGTGTCCACAGCTGACAGCTGACATATGGGACGGGACATTTCAGCAGCAAGTGCCAGTGGTCTCTCCCACTTTGCCATGGAAATCATGGTTCAAAGCAGATTTACCCTGCAAGGCTGAGGAAAGGGCTTTAACCCTTGTGGGGTTGTGCTCTTCAGAAGCTAGCAAAGAGATACTTCACTTATCTGCTAGGAGTGGTACTTAATGCCCTCAAGGGCCAGTGCCAGGGGCCTAGGTGGCTTCCAAGGAACAAAATACTCCCTGTTTGCTTCTCCATAAACTTTTCCCTTCCTGCAGAATTGTGCATCCCTGCCAGGTCTGGCCCCACTGCTCCAACTTGGATGGAGCTCATTTCAGCCATGCCCTGGCCAAGAAAAATCCCAGCTCCATGAGGAACCACAACCCCAAACCACTCCTGGCTCTGTGAAGCCCTTCAGAACCAAGCCCTGCTGCCCACGTGGGCTCAGCCCAGCTCCCCTGCAGTGGCACCAGGGGATCCTCAACTCTGCCAGGCACTGCTGGAGAAGTAAAATCATCAACTCGTGTGGCTGGGCTGGGAACAGGTGTGTGAAAATCAGCACCCAGGCACCCGCTCGAACAACGTTGTTTTTGCCTTGTGTGCCATAAATCAGAGTGCTAATCTTTCACTGTCCGGCGAGATCTCTCACTGGGAGGGTGATAAATTGCCCTCCAGCCCCTGACAGCTGCTGGGAAATCACTCACATCCCGAGACAAACCTCTAAATCTGACATTATAGAGTGTTGAAAGGAAGAATGTCTGTTTTTATAACCTACCTCAGTTATAATAAATATTTAAAATCCACATTAACATCCTCTTATAGTTACAATCTGCCCTCTATGGAACAGTGTCCAACTTAGATTTAATTAGCAACTGAACCTTTGCAGTCCAAGCTCCTATTTAGGCTGAAGATCCAAATCTCCAGTGAAATGCTTCTGTTTTCTTAAACTACCTGCACTGTAATAAATATTCGCCATGTCGCCAGGCAGCTCTGTTGGAGACAGTGCTCTTTTTGTCTTCTCAAAGGCTAACATTTAATTTAAATGATAGGGTCTTTCCAGACTCCAGGGGGAATTTGTTTCCTGCTCTCCATAAACTTTGCCATACTTCACCTCCAAGGCACCAGGAGAACACAGGAATGGAAACACCTTGATGCAGGTATGAGACTGGAGGGATGAAAATAAAATCTGGGCACAAATACTCTGGCTTTTGGTCATGAGCACATGCTAGAAACATGGAGCAGAGACCTCCCCTTTCTATAAAGCAGAAGAATTTGAGAGCTGTATTCCAAACTCCTGCAGTTGGCTTCTCTTGGAGAGAGGGAACTAAAAATACCTGTCCAGAAGTTTTTCCATGTTCAGTCTTTTTTCTCACCTGCTTTTGCAGGGTGCCTTTTTTCCTTATTTATTATTTTATGCCAGTTTATTTCTAGAAGGCACCACTCAAACTTGCTTCTCCCCTCTCTCCTGACTAGTGTTTCACCAAGGTCTTTATCAAAAATATCACAGGAATAAACACAGGCAGAAGTGTTAAAAACCCCAAAGTTTCCTGCATGTCCCTTAATTAAAAATCCTACACCTGTCCATTTTGAATTGTGGTGGTTTCTTCCCTGTCCTGCCTATTTGCTGCTCTCCTAGGACTGTGTCAGCCCATGGCAGAGAGAGGAGGAGTGTTACATCCAGAAATCAGCCAGACCCTCATGCCCACAGCCCCCTGGCTCCAGAGGTGCCCTGGAGCTGCTCCACCAGCCCTTCAGGATTCCCTCTCTGGGCAGACTCAGAGGGGCTGTGGCTGCAGCTCCAGGGCCAAGGCTGGTGGGGAGGTTTGCTAAAACCCCTGGAGGTGTCAACCACCCTGCCAGCACCCTGCCTGGGGGTTGTGGTTAATAGGAGAGGGTCAGGAGGCTGCAGGAAGGATGGGGCAGCAGGAGAGCTGTGGTGTGTGCACATGCTCCCCCTCAGTTTCATATGTGGGCACCCTGCATCCATCCCAGCTGCTGCTGGGATCAATAGCAGGGTATCAATCAAGGCATCCCAGAGGAAACCCGCTGCTCACGCAGAAATAAACAGACGTTTTCCTTCTGCATGTCACAGAAAGCTGCAGACATCTCCTGGCATTGTCTGAACTGAGGGTAAAAGGGACACAGCATCTTCAGCTGCACCACTGGAGAGTAGGTTATGGAAATTGGAGTGTATATTTATGTGCATTGGATATAAACATGTATGCAGGCACCTCTTAGCCCACGTTAAATAGACAGACACAGGCTTCTGTTTAATTTCTAACTCTCACACACACAAAAGGGTACGCAGCTTTTAAAAGAACGTCCTTTAAGCTCTGCTATTTTGCCTCCTCCATGCATTTTGTCCTGCACTGGGAGCTTAATCCAGATGCCTCCAGTGAAGGCAATGTTTGTGAAAGAAAACCCATGAGCATCCTGGTGGCACTTGTATAGTTTGATGGCCTGATTGGGAACTTCTAACCTCTGTTCCTGCAATATCCATCAGGTTTTCCTTTTCATTTCCAGTTTGTTTCTGGCTGTAACAATGTTTAGCCATCACTGAGTCAGTGCTGTCCTGCCAGTCTCCGAGGATGGCAGCAGATGAAAGTGTAGCTGATCAGCTCTCACTACCATCCAAAGAAAAAGCAGAGCCAGCTTCAAATATCTCCTCACCCCAAACCACTCCTGCCCTGGTATTTGTTTGCATGAACTGCCTGCTGTGAATCTTGCTTGGGTTTGTAGAGATAGCATCACCCCCCTTGGGAAACAGCCAGTGCATTTCACCAGGAAACCTGCTGTTTTACAAAGGGTTTACAACCAGTGGCTCCTTCCTCTGAGAAAAGTTACATTCTCGGGCATTCAAGGTTTGTTTTTTGATTATGCGGGAAGTGGTGTGAATGGAAGTCACAGAGTCCTCATGGGAGAGAGGTAACATGAATCCCCAGCAGCTTTCTTAACCTTTGCTTTTGCAGATGTTTTCAGCTTTGCACAAGGAGTTCCCAGGAAGTCTCAGATGCAGAGCACATGGGAAGAAAGATGCTGAGATGCCCACAACTCTCTCAGTGTCTGCACTGTGCTGGGATGGCAAAGTCATTAGGAGGGTCTGCCTGCTCAGTCCACCCAAAGGACCACAGAAGGATGTTTAGCACTTCTGGGTTAAGCAGGGAAAGAGGTCTGGAAGAATCTGCTCTCTTGCCATAGTAGAAGAGAAGGGTTTTCCAGATCTTCCTAGACACCAAACTACTATTTCATGCAAAGCTGGTGTCTGAGGACATATACCTCAGGATAATCCCAGTCTTCCCTGGGATTGCCAGCAAGCAAGAAGAAAGCAGGAGGCTCACACAGCAGCAGCACAGTGTGGTGTGTAGATCTTCTCGCACACTGGTGTGTGGGTGGGAAAACAGACTTCTGCTGGAGAGGGTGAGGAACACATTCCTGCTGGAGAGGGTGAGGAAGGCTGGAGGACCATACCCAGGCAGCCTCAGATCCAATTCCACTGCTGTGCTGAGCATTTGAGCTCAGAGACCCCCAGAAAGGGTGATCTGGACCCACATGTCAGGTGTGCCTATCGTTGTCCACTGAGCAGGGACAAGGTTTTAGGTGGAGCTCAAGTCCTCAGGCCATGTTTAAATTTCCTTAGGATGACAGATGTGAACAGTTAGACTCCTAAAAGAGTTAAGTACTACAACCTCCTCTCTACCTTCTTGCCCAGCTTTCTGCTCCTGCAGTTGGTATTATGCGGAAAGATGGACTAGATCAACTCATGGTCTTTTGTAGCCTCAGCCATCACCTCACTGTGGAAGCTCAGGGAGGAGCTGAAAAAACAAAGAGAAAAAGGAAAATCAGCTTTCCTGGCAGAAGCACTGCTCCAGATTCCTAAGAGCTCAGTCTGAAACCATACCCAGCTCAAAATGAGGTAGGTCCCCAAGGAGGATTGTGCTTAGGGAGTCTGTCTGGAGGCTGAATCCAAAACACCATTCAGGTGACAATGGGCAAGCAGGTGACAAAAGCAGGCAGAGATGAGGTGTGGCTTTGAAACTCCAGCAAGCTGCTGGCCAGTTTTTACATCTGAACACCTCTCCTGGACAGTGGGGCTGGCTCACTGTGAACACTGGTGCTCAGTTCCTTTATAGGCAGCTATTCCCCACGGACAGCATCAGCCGCGCTGCTCGCGGCAGGACGGAGCTGTGCACCCTCATCAATCAACGTCATGCTTCAGGAGAAACGCTGAGTTCATTCTCATGTGTCTCCTCAGGCCTCTGGGGACTGGCTTGTCTCTAGCTGAGGCCGGTAGTCACCTGGAACAGTTTTCCAGCCCCCCTAAGCAGCAGGAGTGTCCATTAACTACCACGGATCGGTGGGGATGGTTTGTAAACTCCGGATACATACGGAGGGGCCCGGGCGCTCATTGGCTGGTGCTTTCCGCTCTCAGAAATGGGTCATTTAAACAGAAAACTGTAAAGTGTTCATGCCTCTGAATGCAGAGAAACTATCAAAACAAGCTCCCGTCTCCGTGCCACAGACCCGGCATTCAAACAGAGACTCAGGGCATGTTCTACGGGAATGATCCAAGTGCTCCCAGCAGATTCCTTTCCTTTTTCTGATGCCTTACACAATAAACATTTCAACTCTCTGGCTCGAGAGCGGACCTACCCCAATTACCAGGACAGCTTGTTTTGTTTGGAGTAATAGTTAAGGGTCCAATCCTGCATCCCTGGAGCCAGTGAGAAAACTCTCCTTGCTCCCAGTGGGCCTGAATCCAAGAGAGCCTCACGGTACATTAGAGATACCGTTGTTACCGGGAGAGTATTTTTGTCTCTCCTCATGGAAACAAAACCAGCTCAAGCAAGTTCTGCCACGACTCCACCTACACAAGGGTGGAGACAGCGTGGCTTCCCAATGAGATGCAAGGCAGAAGCTGGCATCACCAAAGAGTGCTGCTATAGGCCCATCTGTGACAGCAGGCCACCAGGGCTTCGCCGTGTCCTGCAGCTGAGTGACCTTTTGTCCATGCCCCTTGGACATCTGCAAGCCAGAGTGCAGCACCACAGTCCCAAAGGCCTTGGGAATCTCAGCTCTGCAGGGCCACATCTCAGGAAGCTGGAGAGGGGAGGAGCCATAAAGAGATTGGAAACCTTTAAGGCTTGGCAATTAATGACCAACCAAAAGAAAAAAAAAGATAATGAATTTAGTAAATGAGATCTGAGTGCAAACAGCCAGTCAGTAATTTTTACATCCAATGTGGGTATTATACAAAGCTGGGCTGTTTATCCCACTGTCTTAAGGGATGTACAGCTGGGAAGTTCAATGACGTGGAGAAGTGAGCTCAGAGAAAGGAGATTGTGGAGGGACTTGAACAAAGAGACAGGAGTCCAGAAATGAAACAGGTCTTGGTGAATGATAATCCAGCTCTCCTGGGGGATGTGTTAATAGAGAAGATATTTTTGAAGGGCCACAATGCCAGAGTGAAAAAGTCTTGGAGGGCTTGGAAAGAGGAAATAAGCAGCTACAGCTGCCCTGAACCCAGATGTGTCCTTTCAGCAGGTACAGGCAGAGCTCTTCTGTGAATAACCTCCAGGTCACTCAAACTCCAGGGCCAAGCAAACTCCAGCTCTGCCTTGTCTGAAGGCTCCAGTGAAGCCCATCAGCTCACTCATTTACCTTGTTAAGTGCCATCTGTGCATTATCAGCCACGTGTCACATCCAGTTATTTCTCCCAGCTCCATCACCATGCTCAGCAGAGGTGAGGCTCTATCTGAATATTCACGAGCCAGATGAAGTCCATCTGCCCACACTACCAATATGTAGCTAGTCAAGATGTCTTCTGTAGTATCCCATGTTCATGAAGCTGGTTTTTATCTTCTGAAATTTTTGGAATTACCCCCAGGCAATCTGATCCACCTTGTTATGGCCTCCAAAAGGTAAAGAGGTAAACAGGGTCAAAATAATACTGTCCTAGGGTGAGTATCAAAAGTATCAAAAGTGAGTAAACAGCTCTATCCTGTCACAGTATCTCAGTGTAGAGAGACTTCAGAATTTTCCTCCTGTACTTTCAGATCTTAGAATATCCCAAAACTACACAAATGTACCTCTTGAGAGATCCCTTCTAGCCAGAAAGAGAACACGGTGGTTGTGATGTGGAAATAATCACTGAGCATCTCTCTGATCCTGCTCTGGTTTTGGAATTGTACCTGGATGGACAAATAAATGTTATGAAGACATGATGTATCTAAAAGTTGACAGATATTTCCAAAACTTGTAAAAAAGAGTGTGGCTGGTGGCTTGTTGAGACTACAAGCAGGATATCACTACCATGGGGCTGACCCTGCACAGGCAGGAGCAACCATGTGGCCTTCAAATTCTCCAAAATCTGTCTCTGAAAATGGAAGGAGCAAGCATATTTTAAAAGCGAAAATTTTCTAGCAAAATAATTAAAAAATAAGAAATGTATTTCCACCTTTTCTCAATGTTTTCAACATTTTTCCAGGAAGGAACTATTTTTCAAAATTTTCCCGAAAGCCTAGAGTGTTTCTGAATGCCTTCCAACAACATTCTTTCCATTATTTCTTGGAAAATACACGTCTTCAGATGTTTAGGAAGCAGGTCCTTCAATAGCAGGACCAATGCTGAGCAGGGAAGAAGTGGGGAGCACAATGTAAAACCCTCTGGGCCCTACCTGGAGGAAACCATTCTGCTTCACTTTCTCACACGAGCTCCAGGTTTAACATAAATCTCCTTTGTAGCAGAGGCCTGAGCAAATGCCAGATGTGGGATTTAATTTGTGTATGGCCTCAACCCTGTGACCCTTGCGAAGATGTCGAGCTGGAGACCAGCATTGCTCCTAAATATCTGAAAGGATGAAACCAGGGTGTGCTGAGCTGGCATACACCCTATTGCAATCACCCTCTGGGGCCATTTCTGCTTATTCTGCACTGCAAAGCAATTCTCCCAGGGCTCTGGCTTGCAGCTTGCTGCTGCCTCCTTTCACCACATGTGTTTTTGCATGGGGCAGGAGCTGCTGGGTGCCTGGGCTGGAGCATCCTCCCTGGCACCTCTCTTCCAGCACCGTGCCAGATGACGGCGTGTTGATGAGCTCTGGCTCTGCAGCCTGCGTGGTCACAGGCAAGCAGGAAAGGGGCAGGGAATGATGGCTTGGACATGTCCTCAGAGCCACTGCCTGCCTGGGCAGGGCAGACCCACTGGCTCCACACTTTTCCATGCTGTTGGCACTGCCAAAGCAAAAGGGTCCGATGGCTGCACTCCCCTGTGCGTGCCGTCAGTCTTTCTGTCCGCCCAGATCCGTCTGCCTTTGTGCACCTTCCCTTGCAAGCAGCAATTTCTGACAGCTAATATTTCACAGAAACTGGAGCCAGCTCTCTCCCTCCCTCCTTTTTTTCCCTCTCTCTCTCTTCTGTTTATGAAGCTGAGGGTAAGTGTTTAATTAGTTGCCTAATTGCCTGGGTAATTGGTAGACATACTCAGCTCTCCAAGTAATCAGTCTGAACAGGCCTTGAAAATATCTGGCCCAATATTCATTAGTGCAGTTAAATCGTTAAACAGTTACTGTGTTTGGTTCCTGACAAAGCCCCGCCAAGGGCTCTGCTGGCTGTGGGGCTGCTCTCCCAGTCTGGGGGACACTGGGGACACCCCGCTTCCAGGGAAAGCTGCTCCAGCCATGCCTGCTGCCAGAGGGGCTGGGGCTGCTGGAAGGGAAACCCCAATAAGTGCAAAGGAAGAAAGAGAAAGTGGGAGAAAGCTGGAGATCTGTCCTCTGTGCAGGGGACATTGGCAATGGGAGAGGCACCTCCTTTTCTCTGCTTGACCTCTTGCTCCAGCTCCCTTTCCCGTGCTGTTGGCTCCAGTCCCCTCTGCGTGTGGGCAGCTGCCCCTCTCCCTCCCTTGGCCACCGCAGGTTTGGAAGCAGGTTTTGCCATTAGCCCGAGCAGCAATGTGAATATTGTCTCAGCGGGCTGCCCTGACCAGAGGAACTCATTAAAAGGGCCCTGGCCAGTTGTGCTGTGGCTCAGTACAAAGTCACTGTTCTGCCAAGCGCTGCCAGCCCGCTGCCCGCCCGTCGGGCTGTCCATCCCACCTCCCTCCTTGTGCATGGGGCTGGCACTGGCAAGGAGCTGAAGCCTCAAAGGTGATCTCCAAAGGGCTCCCCTTCTCACAGCTGAGCTTCAGTCAGGGTCTAGCAGCAGATTATAGGAAATTCCAAATGCAAATTCTTGCACGACAATCCAAGAGGCCACACTGTGTAAGGAGGAATGAATCAACACGTCTGGGTATGCAGGCAAGAGATTTGAGACTCCAGCAAGTCACCAAGAGGAACGAGCTTCCCTCCACCAGCTTGGTCCCTGTAGTGGGTTGGTTGGGCTGCACAGAGTCCATGGCAGATGGGATTAAAAGTAAGCAAGATGCAGTTGTAGGCTGGTGTGGCTGGACAGGACTGCCAGCGAGGGAGCTGCTCAGAGCCTCCCAAAGAACACATGGAACAGTGAGCCCTAAACACTGCACCCAGCTCAGCGGGTGGTCAGCAGGGATATACGACCTGAAGTTATTTCTAGCAATGATTCAAGGCAAATGCATGTGTTGCAGATTGGACCCTGGTTAAAAGGTTACTTGGCTGCAGATCCTTGTGCAATTAAGTGCAGAGGGGACGGGAGCCAGCGCTGCTTTCCCAGCTGAACCTCTCCAGCCAACACCCCCCTCCTTCCCTTGGTGATGCCAGAAGTCTGTGTCCAGCAGCTCCATGTGCTTCATTTTCCACTGAGCTGGCTCATCCCCCTTTCCAGGGCTTCTCTGAGTTCACCTGCTTGGGGTCTGAGCTGGTGAGCTTATTGTTCCCTCAAAAACCCAAAAACCCCCGTGCAGGACAACTCAAAGAAGGGACTGAGGACCTGGGCAGTGGCAGAGGGGGAAATGACAACATCCAGGCACGTAAACTCCTAATCAGATCTCTCACCTTGGCTTTTGCCAGGAGAACCATTGGGTTCCTGGCAGACAGGACATTGACCTGAAAACAAGGACAGGACATGCTCTGCCAGGCCCCAGGGCAGTGGGGTGGCCCCGTGCCAGCACTGCCCAGTACCAACCTCCCTGCACAGAAGGCAGGGCGGGATTTAGGGCTGGGCAAGAGGGAAATTGGAGGAAGGCACAGAAAAAGTCCAGAAAGAAAAATAGGAAATAAAAAGGTAAAGAAGGGAGAATTTGGGTGTGAGCTTTTACCCAGGGGTGAAGAGGAAATTTGAGATGGTGAGTTAAAAGAGAAAAGATGCTGAAGAGATCAGAGAAGCTGTTTTGTTCTCTGTGCAGGAGATATTGATAACTGGAGGAGAAAACTTGAGATGGTAATGTAAGGATTTAGGGGAAGGCAAGTCACCCTGCTGTGCAGTAAATCCAGATGTGCATGTACAGTGGGTAGCATGAATGTTACCTGAGCCCAAAGCCCCAGGAGAGCTGGCAGGGAGCACTTTGGTGTGGCTGTATACCTGTTGGGGCAACCACCCCCCATCTAGGAGCCTTGTGCTTTGTCTGCATCAGGGACATCTTCCTTCTGTGCCCTTCCTCCTTTGTTTGTGTACCTTCTGGGATTTTCAGGAGAACATCCCATTCCTTTTGGGGATGATAGAAGACAGTTTCTAGAGGCTCCCTCCGCTAGGAATGGGGATGAGTGCCTGCCCAAGGGAAGGTTGTGGGCACTGGGGAGCACCAGGCAGGCCGCAGTGACTTTCCTGGGGAAGAGGAAGAGCATGCAGGGGGAGGAATGTCAGAGGCAACTAAGAAATAGGTCTCCATCCATTACTTTGCTGGGCGGTCCTTTCGAGTCACTGGCTGGCTTTGTTCTCACCAACATCTGTAAGAAATTATGGATGCCTTCCTCGGGAGGACATGGATGGGATCTATAAATACCACAGCCAGGGTTGCTGCTGTCAGAAGAGAGCTCTGCCTGGGTGGCCAGGAGGCCAGGCACACAACGGGCCCGGGAATGCAGGCTGTGTCCCTGGCCAGGCACCCCGGGGGAGTCTGGAAGGACTAGCACAAAGTGGTGACACCACTGGCAGGGTATTCCCTGGGATGTGCTGATGCAAAGCCAGAGGCAGCTGGGAATGCAGCCAGGCAGTGGGAGCACAGGACTGGGGGTCCTCAGCAGCAGTTCCAGTGCAGATACCTGCTCCTCACTGGAGAAATTCATACAGTTTTTCACCTAAAACTAAACTGACTCCTCCACGGGGGTAAGGTTTATTCAACTTTTTTTTTTTTTTTTTTTTTTAATTTGGTAAGGGCCTCGATAGCCATCTCCTGTAAAGCTGAGATAACACCTGCCCAGACGCCATGGCATGGGCACTGTTTAAAGAACACAAACAGAGCAGAGCTGTTAATGCTCCATCCTCCCAACTTCCCTGTGTCAACACCACTCCCCTGAGACCACCCTCTAATTCCTGACTCCACCCCCGGCTCTTGCTCTGAATGTTGCAGGACTTGGTTTGGTTTATGCAACTCTAACACTGTCCAGCAGGAACGGAACCCTCCAGTGACTCATTGCTCGAGCATGTCTTTGTTCACCCAGCTTTTCCCTCCAAAAACAGATCCTGATTTTATAAACTGTTAGAAGCCTGAAGATCCAGCACTACACTAACATGTTGTTAGCCACAATTATCCCCTTCCTGACAAAGGATTCCTGATTAGGGCTGTTGCATATTCATCGGTAGACTTTGCCAAGCTTTGCTTTGTTTTTCAAGGTCGAGGATTGCGTTTCTTTGGATTCAATTCCCATCCTAGACGTAGATTACAAGGCAGGAGAGGAGGAGGCAGCTGAGGTTGCTGGAAGCTTTAATCCTCCTGGTATTGCTCAAAACACTCACCAGTCGTGTGCCAGCCTTGCCATGTGAACCAGCCACCCTCCCAGGCTTGGTTAGGTGAGCTGGGCAGGCTCAGAACCGAGCCTGGCTGCAGCTGTGACATGCTGGGATCAGAGTGGGGAGCCACCAGGATTCCCAGGTGTAAAGGGTGAGTGCTGGGCAGGGATTTCAACCCAAAACACACTCCCAGCGCTGAACGCCTCATGAGGTCCAGTTCAACATCCTCCTTGAAGGACTAGTCCCATTGGGTGCCATGGGAGAGGGGACAAAGGGGCACTAAGGCAAGATGGGATATTTCACAGAGGAACTTCAGCTGGTCTTCCCTGATGATTCCAGCACTGAAAAAAAAAAAAAAAAAAAAAAGGTTACTTCTCAGCCTCTAACCTTTCCAGCAAGTGACTTTGTAATAAATAATCCACATGTCTCTCCAGTGCAATCCATCAGCAGGAGTGCCTAATTACTTTAGACTCACTTTGAAAACCCTTCCAGTGACACTTTCAGATAAATAAAAAATTAACATGGAACTAAAGCAGTAACCCAGAGAAAGTTTCTCCACTTCTCTCCATTCTCCCCAAACCTGGGCTGATGCCTGGAAGGCTCCATGCCCAGGGATGTTTTCCCCTGTTATGCTGAAAGGTAAGTGTGGGTTGCAGTTCATGAGTAATCAGCCATGGAGTGTCCATGGGGACACCCTACTCCAGACATGCAGATGCTTGGAGAAATACCTGGAGACAGAGTCAGTGCAGCTTCTGCATATGAAGAATTTATTTCCTTAATCCTTTCCTCTGCAGGTTTCTACTATTTGTTTCTAAGAGTGCATTTTGGAGGCAAGAAAACTCCAGTTTCCTTCCTGGAGTTGTTCACTGATCCCCAGTCACGCTGTTTTCTGCGTCTCCCTTTTCCCTCTCACTCCCAAGATTACAGCTGTGAGGAAAGGCACCTCTAGGCTTGCCTTAAGTCTGGCTGAGATGACTTTCACCCTTTGTACCCCACACCCACCCCACCAAGGCAGAGGGACACCTGCTGTGTGATTTCTGCACTGATTCTGCACCTCATGTCTTTGGCAGCTGAAGGCTGGAGCATTCTAGAAGACTTTGTCCAATATCTTCTTCCTCATCTTCACACCCCACTTCTGCATTCCCTTCTTTCTCTTCTCTCATCTCCGCTTAGAGCCTTGGGCAATACCCAACAAGCATTCAGAAACTAAAAAACAAGCAAACCAAAAGAAACAAAATTAAATATCTGAGAAAAGCAGGCCCAGAACCAATAAGTTCTGATTTCACTGTAGGTTGCTGCAGCCGAGGCAGTCATCTGTCAGGGGAGAAAGATGCTTAAAAAACCTCCACAGGAGAATTAATTAAACGAATTTCACTCTGCCAATTGTTTGTTATTTTTGCTGACCTCACCAAGTGGATTAATATTTAATTAGCCTTTAGGAGAAGTGGAAAGCACTTATTAACCTGTTATGTCAATCTGTCAGGCCTGGGGTCTCAGGACAGGCACTGTTACCGTGAAACAATAGAAATATCAAGGTCTGTTTCTCTCCATCTCAGCTGTTTTCCCTGTTGGAAAGTGGCTTTTTGGGGGGAAGAGAGGGAGGGAACCCACTATGCCTAGCTGAGGGGTCTCTAAAAGTGAGTGTCACGAATCTAGGTGTCTTTAGATGCCAGAGCAAGAGCTAAGGAAGCCATATGTGCTGTCCCAGGTGCAGGTGGGAAGCACATATGGATATATTATCCCCTTGGAGTCATTTTAGAACTCAGGCTAGATCTCATTTGGTGTGATGCTGGTTACTAGGGGGAAAGGTTTGGGCTTTCCTTCATTTTTCTTGCTTAAAGCACTGCTTCCTTTATCCTGTGTTTACAGCTATCACAGTTGAAGTGCTAAACTTGGTGTTGACACATCCTCGTCAGTGGGGAGATGCAATTGGGCACTGCACGACACAGAGGTGTCGGGTGAGCCTCCATGAAAGAAAAGCTCTAAACCAGAAAACAGGATGAACGCAGATGGCAGAACAAGAAACCCATCCCCACCAGCACAAAGAGCAGCAGGTCCTGTCCAGCATCTGAGCTCACATAAAGCTGGTGAGCCCCAGCCCGGGATAACGACCACGCCTGCTTGTCTGGGGTCTGGGTCTGGCCCAAAAGAAATAAAACCTCAAGCACATTAAACCCTAGGAAACATCCTCAGTAAAACAGTTCCATTAATGCTGGGTACAGATTGGTGAGGCTGGGGGGGTTTGGAAGGAGGTGATGGCTGAAGTGCTGAAGTGGATGAGTATCGTTGGTGGGAGTTCTCCCAGATGCTGGGCAAGACCACAACCTGACATCTTCACTTACTGCTCAGAGAGGAGCCAAAGTGTCTTCTCCAAACTTCCCCAAATCCTGATGGGCCTGAGCATCACACACAGCTTCGAGTTTGATCTGGTGAATCAAAACTAAACCTCAGGTTAAAATCACCCACTGGGTCTCAGTGTATTCAAAACCTCACCAGAAAACCCAAGCAGCATCTACACCCTGGATTTGCTGTCTAGCAAGGACACCAGAGAAATGCCAACCAACACAAGAGCCAAGCCCCCTCAGAGAGGCTTCAGCAGACAGCAAAAATGACAAGCCATGATCAGGACAATACTGTTGGCAGTAGGCAGGGACTCCTGAGTCCCTTCCAGTCTCTGTACAAAGAGGCAAAATGAGCAAGCAGAGTGCCTGGAGATGAGCCCTGGGCGTGTGGCATCACACGGGCTGCCAAGGGTCACACTCCCCTCCCTGCAGTCTGTGCCAGCTCTCCCAAGCTCTGTCTGAGCCTGGCCACATCCTGCTCATCCCACAGGGCAGGGACAGGGACAGGGACACTGCCTGCAGAGCCCTCCTGCCCAGACTGGGTGCCCTTACTGCCACTCAGTGACAGGCCTTATCATTTATTATTATTATTTTTTCAAAATGAAAATCCTCCTGAGCTTTATTAAATAGGGATGCTGATAGGTAATTAAATCGCAACTTAATTAAATCTGCCGGCTCAATCCAACCACGGCATGCTGGCTACTCTCAATCCCTGTGAGAGGTGCTGTCGGTGGAGGAGAGCACTGTGAATGAAACAGCACCATGCCTGGCACTGCCACTCCCTGCCAGGCCCAGTGGAGGGGACCCAGGGGCTTCTCCACACATCCAGCAGCCCACTGCAGCAGGGGGAGCTGGGCACCCACGGGGGACCTGACCTGCCTTGCTTAGAGCTTTTCAGGTAGAGGCTGAGTCCTTCCAGTGTGGCAGGAGCAAAGCAAGGCACTGGAGGCAGGTGAGGGTTTGTGCCCACCTGCTTTGACGTGATGTGATAGTGCTGAGTGAAATGGTGGGCAGGTAGGGGAGGGTTCTCCTTCCACTGGTATGCAGCACCTCTGTGGGGTGAAGGCCATGGTGGCAGTCTGGGATTGCAGAGAGCTTGCAAAGACAGGAATTTGGATGAGAGAAGGGCTGGGATGCCATTTGCCTGTGCTGGTTGTTCCTTCTGCACTTTGGGATAGAGCAGCAGGTGCTGTAGGGCGCTGTGCATATTGATGTTGAGCTTGGTGAATGCTCACTCCAAGGTGAGTGAGCATTCCACCCACTGGAGGAGACTCCTGTGATCTGCTGCTGCTGCTGCTGCTGGGTTTGCAGATACAATCCTGCCCTGCAAATGCCAGCCCCAGCCCTGGCTCTGCTCCCCAGACTTTGCATTTCTGTCTCTCTGGCTCAGCTGCTCCGAACAAGGGGCCAAAGGCAGCGACATGGAAAAATAACCAGGCAGCCTTGCTAAATCATCAATCTGCTCATCCCAAGGAAAACAGGCCTTGGAAAGAATTTCCCTTTTCTGTTTTCCCCCTTTTTCATTTCAGCACAGGCTGAGCTCGCTGCCTTTCCCAAACCTCAGATGCTGTGGCTGGCTTTGCCCAGCCCTGGCAGCCCCAAGGACAGGCACTCTCTCTTCCCACACCCTGGGCTCCCCTTGGAGGAGGCACCACCTCCCCTAACAGCATGGTGGTGAGGCTACGGAGCTGAGAGAAGACCTGCTCTCCACACCTTCATACCACCCAGCCTCCTCTGCCAGACCTGGCCCTGTGCCCACCTCAGATGGGCCCTGCTGTACCACACCGGTGGCTACTCCTTCACCCTGCCCACAGAGGATTTTTTTTCCTCTCATGCAGCTATGGCCACCTCAAAGTCCCAGCAAGAACCTTGAGTTCTACTTTAGTGGCTACTCCTTCACCCTGCCCACAGGGCAAAATAACCACTCCTGCACACAGAGGATTTTTTTTCCTCTCATGCAGCTATGGCCACCTCAAAGTCCCAGCAAGAACCTTGAGTTCTACTTTTGGCTGTGGAGCCCCCACAGAAAAGTCACCATGCTTTTGGGGGAGGTCTCACAACCATGGGGTTTCCCCAGATTTGTAAAATACTTGAAAATGTTCCAGGTCACCCTGCAATCCCCCAGGAGGTCATAGAAGAAAACCTTAAAAATAAAAAAAACTCCAAAAAGAGCTTGAAGGGCAGCAGCATCTAATGAGAGGCAAAACCCCAAAGAGATGGACAAACGACCAGGAGCCTGTTCAAGGGCGACTTTCACACAGTAATCTTGGGAGATCAAATTCCTAATCTGCTTTCACCTCAGAGACAGAGGAGTGAAAGTCCTATGGGATTAATGTTTAATGCTTGACTTGGCAGGTGATGCCCTGTGTCGGGAGGCTTGGGTTCCCTGCTCTGCTCTGAAAGGGACCTGAGCTCGAGCAGCATCCACCCCGGATATTGGGGATGACCCTACTCTCAGGCAGAGGTCATGGAGGGGTTTCCAAGTTCAGGATTCCCCCCATCATTCCAAAGCATTGTTCACTGGGGCTGCAATAACGGATGAGTTGTCCTGTCTCTCTCTGCTGGGGCGTGTGAAACTTCAAACCTCCTAATTATTTTGGAGCCAGTGAGGTGAACTGCTGGAACACGGCTTTGGACAGGGCAGTTGTGAGAAAAGGCAGCTCATTCCCCCTGCTGGGCTTGCATTTCTGCTCCTGGTGGAGACACATGTGGCAGGGGACTGCTCTGCTGCAGCCCACACGTGGCAGCCTCACCTCCTGTGCTCCCCACTGGGAAGGACAGGGAGTGAGGGAGAAATGGGTCAGCTGCAGGGGGACACAGCCTGTGGGACAAGAAAAGACCTTAATGAAGATAAAGACAGAGGCAGACTCCAGGACACACAGACAAGCAGCTATAAACCTTGAGCAGCTCTCTGAAACAAGGGTCATGTTAACAGTGCCACCCGTGGAGAAGGCTTTATTTTCTCTTCTCTACTACCAGTAGACTTTCTCCCTTGGGACTACACAGCCTTATTTTGAGGGTTTGCTTTGAAGGCTAGACATCCACAGAAAGTGGTCAGGTTTCCAAAAATGCATTACAAAGGTTCCCAAACACTTCACTCTGGGGCAACAATTCACCTTCAAGTAATGAATGGCCAGCAAGTTCTCAGAACAGGATTTCTTTTTTATTAGCAGCTATGTGTGACCTGATTTTAGCTTCTCCAGGAACACAATGGGAAGTACCAGAAGGTCTTCTCTGGGTAGGTGTCCTACTGTGCTCTGAAGCTCTGGGAGATAGTGATGATGAACCTTCTTCTATCCCTTGAGAACAGATGTGTGCAGAATAGCTCAGACCCCTAAGCAATAAGACAGAAGTTAGTTAATGGGCAGTAGATGTTTTCTGAACTTCACAGCCAAAAGCCTTCTTGAAAACAGGGTGCCCACTCACACTTTTGGAATAAGAAAGTTCTGATCTGTGGCATAATGTCACCATTGTCCTCTCACATGAGAGCAAATCTATTAAATCCTGATCCAAGAGTCTGGACAATTAGGGTTTAGGTCCAGAAAAGAATCTACGTCTTACAGTGCAGCCCTTCTCTTCTCTGACAGATTTTTTTGTATTCTTTCATGTGTCCCAGGTGGTGCTGGGACATGTCAGACCACAGGGCAGCTGGATGTTATGGGACAAACCACAGGTAATTTGGCAGGAGAACATTAAAAAGCAAGAGGAGGAAACTATAAATTCAGAGTGTAACCACCATAAAGTATTCCCTTAATTCCCAACCAACCTCTTAAAAGCACAGATAACTCTTTCCCCTACCCACAGGATGCCTTTCCCTCCCTGCTGGGTGTCATGTTATGGCTCAGACAACAGAATACCACGGGAACAATGACCCTGATGGGTTTCACATGTGTTGCAAGACCTGGTGGAGGCTCTGCCCTTTCCCATGCTGGACTTCCCTTCTGCAGTATCAAAGGTTTGTCCTCTCATGGCCCTGCTTCATGTCTCCCTCTGCTGAAGGGCTTCATCTCATCCTTCATCTTCTCTTTGGTAAAGATGAGCCATCTGCCTTTAGAGGTGGGAATGTCCCATAACCCTGAGTTCTAAACAGGCTGTAAATCCCAGGGCAACATCCATGAACATTTATGAGGCTCCTTTCTGAGAAAGTAACACAGAGGAGCCATCAAACCCTTGTCTCATCTCCTTCTTGTGTCTTCCCAGGGCTGTGGACCCTGGAGAAGCTGCATGTGAGGCTGAGTTCTGCTTCCAGAAAGTCAAGACTGACAAAGTGTCCAAACTTTACTACAAGCAGTTCATGGAACTGTTCCACTTAACTAGAGTTGAATTTCTTCCACCTAAAAAGCACTGAAGTGTCTAAATCACATTTTCAATAGTCAGGCATGTACAAACCCAAATCTCCTTGATTTCCCTTCCAAAATGTTACCCTAACAAAGCCTTTCTCCCCCAGCTAGACCAGTATCTTCTCATTTGCACTTTCTCTCCATTTACCTCCTTTCTGGTTATCTTTTAACCAAAAATCATTGCCAGATTCTCATTCTTGGTCATGCTTTAAGGGCCAGGTTTGCCCTCTGAGGAGGAACAGGAAATACTCTGACCATTTCCATCTCATTTTAGCTGGTCTCTTCCCTGTCCCATGCAGAGCCAAACCAGTAAAGCAGTGCTCTCCTGTCTTGCAGGCACATCTGCCTGGCCCTGTGACCATGGGGTCAAGTGCACAGCAACCAGTGGTTGGGAAATTAGCCATATTTCTTGTGAACTTCATAGTATGAAACAGAAAATGAGTTTCTGAGGGAAATTGACGGAAATCTGTTTGTAGTCTTGCTTCAAAAAGAAATGATAAGTAGCAACTTAGAAATGACACAAAAGAAGCCGCAGTGGAATTAATTTTTAAAAGGCCCCTTTTTAAGAGAAATTTAAAAGATTTTTGCAAGAAAACACTCCACTGATCTGGCCATCTTATCTCACTTACTGAATATGACTGGTGAGCCTTCCATTTCTGCTTCAGAACCTATTTATCTCCACTGCTGCCCTTAAAGGCAAGCACCTCTGATGAGGATTTAATTCTAGTGTACTGATTGTTGAAGAGGAAAACTCACATTCAAAGTTTTCTTGTGAATATATAGATGTTTTAAACCTAGACATATAGCTGAGACAAATTTTCTGACACCAAATATTAGCTAATGTTAAAGAGTTGAGTATGCAAGGGAACAGCAGAATTAAAAAAGTCAGGGAAGACTAAACAGAGGGAACTTTTTGAAAGCCCCTGAAACAGCTGGAACCAAGTATGAAGGAGCAGGATACTAGTGCAAGGAAAATGAAGTATAACACAAGAAATGGTGATGGGAAGTAAGAAATGGGACTGTCAAACTATGGGGAAGGTAAAGACAGAGAGAAAGGGAGTGAGATCAAAAGGATGGGGTAGCCAGACATAAGAAAACAAAGAGTAAACCTGGTATTTGTTAACTTTGGAAAGCAACAAAGCATTTTCTTTCTGCAAAGCTGTTTTTGAATGTAGGCATGTTGCAGAAGAGTAAGAGAAGACAGTATGTCTGAGTGCTGCCAGTAAAGTGGTGGAATGCTAGATGAATGTTCTCCACCTAGGAGTTTCTGGGTCTTCAGGTTCCAAATTGTGTTGGGACCTTGTATCTCACCTTAGCTGGTGTGACCTGCAGCCATCAGTGATTTTGGTATTGTTGAGCCTCTAAACCAGCTTCTGGCAGCAAGGATTGCCCTGTGTGGGGAGCACAATATCTCACAGACCTTGAGAAAGCACAGAGGCCTCCCAGCTGCCCGCGTGCATGAGGCATGCTCCTTCTCCAAGGCCAATCCCAAGGGAAACAGCCTGGAGGAGCTCTGGAAGGTCAGAATGCAATTAAAACCAAGGAGATTTTCTTACTGGGTGCATTAAGAAAGGAAAGTGGCTCTGCCTCTTGGGTCATGCTTCTCCCATCCATTCCAACCATCCCAGACTCTCCCAAGTGTCCCCTCCTTCCCTGTTGCTCATCCTTGTGGCCCTTCTCGTTCAGAACATCAGCCCCTCTGATGTCCAGGTCCAGTGACTGGGGGGACACTTGGGTACATGTGTAAGTCCTGAGGGGAGGGGATTTACACCTCCTGTTGCCCTTGCAATGAATTACCAGGGCTGTTAATGGGCTGGTGCCCCAGTGCCTCGTAAATCGTGTGACTGAGGCCGAGCAGTGACGGGGGGCTTTGATCTGGACACGCTGCCCTGCCATGAACAGGAAAAGGAAGAGGTGATTTTTCATGGGTTACTACTCCTGCCTCCAAGTTTTCCACTCTGCTGAAACTTTGACAGTGCTTAATAATCCATCAGTGAAGCTTTCCTTGCTCTGCTTCCACCCCATTACCACCTTCGTGTTCCCATTTAGCTTCTTTCACACGGACCCCGGAAAAGTTGGCCATCTCCCACCATTCCAAAGCTGTTTGGAGGGTGGGAGCAAGGGCTGGGGTCACTCCACACACTTCCTCTGAGGAGAGGAATCAAAAGGTGGATGCTGAGATGAAGGGAAAGGTTACATCATGTCTACAAAGCTGGGAAGAAACTCATTGGTGAAACCTTTAAGGAACTCAGAGGAAAAGGAAAACAAGGCTGGAATGTCACTTGGTGTGAGAGGGTTAGATCTCCTAGGGTTCATTTGAGACACTCTGGAGGTCTGCTGTGCTGGGAGAATATGGGTTTTCTAAAATATGGGTTTTTCTCTTGTCACATCTTCCAGCCATGCCTGGTGTCTTGGATACTTTAAGATGTCTCAAGTAGTGCAATCCATTTGGGTACCTGAGCAGAGTCTTTTGTCACCTCCTTTTCCACCAAGGGCTGCTGTTCAGATTTATTCTCTAGGCTCATCATTTCTCTTGACTGTCCCTTCCTTCTGTCTCCTATAGATTAGACCGAGAGAGTGCATGCATTCAATTTTGTGTGTTCTGCCTTCTGAATGGAACTGAATCCTCGGAACTGCACTGTTTTCTTAGACTAATGAATTCTTTGAGGGGAGTAAAAACCACCTTGGTAATAAATCCAGACTGTGAAGCCTTGATGTATCTGTTTTTCTGTTTGTCTCCACTGCTGCTAGACAGAATTAGCCCTCACCTAATACAGAGTGCAGACTTGATACAACCTTGTTTAGCACAATTGCTTCAAATCCATTATATTGACAATATCAATTTGTGTAATTCCTGCATTAGGATTTTGTACTAAACTGTATTTGAAAGGAGCTGTTGACCTTGATTAGCTCTTTAATTGTGGTTAAAATCCAAAGTAATTCAGATATCAGCCTTGACTGTGGAAGGAAAGGGCCATGCCACGTGACAGGGCAGTCAATAACTGCCACGTTCCCCATGGACACATCTCCCCTGTTTTATGGGCTCTGGGTCTCAGCACTTCCACAGTGCATCCATTTGCCTCCCCTTTGACCATACCCTTGGGGCTTCACCTCTCAAGAGCATCTTGTAGGAGCAAGCACTCCAGGTCTCCTGGACACATTCCAGCTGAATTTTCCTTGTGGCTCACACCACCACTGCTTCTGCACGCAGGTGGGATCTTTTCCTTCATTTCCCATCCTAAACAGGACTGCAGCAAGGCTGGGAACTACAAAAGGGCTGCTCAGAAAGGGATAGGAAGGGGCCTCTCAACAAAGCTAAATTTCGATGGCAAATATTGCCTGACTCCCTTTGTGGTCTCTTAGGAGCAGAAGAAAAAGAAGAGCAGGATCAGTGCACATTGAGAAGTGCACACCTGCCTTTCAGAGCCCAGGAGTCTGCAGGGGATGTGGAATGGTGTTGTGGGCACCCTGGAGAAGGGATGGACAGCCTGCTGGCACCAAGCTCTTACCAAAACTCAGCAGGAGCTGGGTGCCTCATTCTCTCAGGTCTGCAGTAGAAGATCAGCTGTGTGCCCCGAGGTCTGTGCTGGTGCAAGTGTTCTGTGTGAAAAAATGCCAGGCAGGAGGAAAGGCCATTTCCAGGACTCCCATGTGCTGAAAGGGAAAATGGATGGGATGAAGCCTGGAGGGGGGGAACCCTTTTAAGTCAATGAGGAATCCTGCCAGAAAACAGCAGAAGGAGCAGTTCAGCAGGAATTACAGAGAAGAAAAAAAAATCTGGCAAGAGATACAGCCTGGAAGATGGAGCACTTCATTTTGGGCAAACTGAATGTTTCAATTAAAAATGACAGAGCTGCGATCTTTTAAGAGCAGTCAGAATTTAATAAATTTTTCATGAATGGAAGCAGCCCATATCCTGAAGACCTGACAAACTCTCTGCTCTTTGGAGATCACATGTGCTCCTGGATCTATGTCTTCCTGGCATCAGATGGCACTGCCAGGCACGGATCAAAGGAAAAAAGCACAAAAAGGCCCACCAGGCATCTTGTGCTACATATGTGTGCAGAATAGAGTGTGCAGAGAGGAGATGGATGCCTGGTGCTACCGCAGCGAGGGAGAGGGTTCATGGGAAGGAAGAGCAAACCAGCACTGGAGAACAGGACACAGAGATGAAAGAACAGGCAGTGAAGAAAACTAATATCAAGGAGAGGAGTTTGTGAAAGACAAGAGTAGAGCAGTGGAAGTGGAGGGAGGGAGGGAGGAGGAAGAGGGGGAGGGAGGAACGTCCCCTCTGCGCCTGGGAAAAAGACAATAAAAGCTGTGGACTCCTGTCACGCAGGACAATCCCAGCACTATTTACTGTTTGCTCATTTAACCTGGTTAATTTTTAATAATGTTGAAATTTTCATTTTAATAATTTAGGTAAATTATTTATTAAACCACAGGATAAAGGAATCATAGCAATTATGAATTGACAGTGTTACCTGAGGCTCATGAAAAGGTAAGGGGTTTTACAAAGTCCTTGTTATTGGATAAACATTAAATTAGTAACAACTTCACATCCAATTCAAATTACCTTCTTCCAAGTCTAAGATTGCTCTCTCTTGGTCTCTCCTGGGAAAGAGCACTGTGGGCAAAGGAGGTGGCAGGAGCCAGGTCCCCTGTGGGGCTCAGATGTTTCTCCTGGAGGAGAGGATGAGGCAGTCTGTCCATCAGAGGATGGCAACAAGGTGCCATTCACTGCTCTGATCACGTAGAAAAACCCAGCCTGGTGATAGAGGAGGTGACTAGATGGGTTTTGTCTGACTTTCAGAGGAGTGGTGGCTTTTCTGGAGCACAGACTGCCAGGAGAAGCATGCTGGTACTTCCTAGCCTTGCTGCTATAAGGGCTCCTTACAGTGCTTTGGCAAAGCAGACTCCCAAACCTGCCCAGTGGGCATGGGAACAATGTCTGGTGCCAGCTCCCTCGTGAAGAGTTCCTGAGGAAACCCAGACCTGGCTCTGCAAGATCCCAGGGATGTTCTGGAGATGTTTGTGTAGAAATCCAGAGGCTGCCACTGGCGGAAAGCAACCTTTGCTGAAGTTGGTGCTCGGCAAAGAGACACAGCTCTGTGCTTAAGTAATTGCAGTGGGAGTGCAAAACAAAGCTTTAACTGTTGGGGAGGGTGAAACTGATGAACTTTACAAGCACCTAGGGAAGGTGGCATCCAGATATCCTCAGAAAGAGCAACAAGTTTTGCTTTAGAGTGGAAATTCTAAATGGGGGATGGCAAGAGGTGGGAAGGGGAAGGATGAGGATGAGACCTGTAGTCTGGTGGCCTCAATCAAGAAAGTCCTGCAGCATTTGCCCAACTTTCAGCATCAACAAAGACCCACAGAATTCAAACCAACTACAACTTGATAGCAATCCCAAATTTTAAGTGTTGCAATGAATCAGAGCCATGTTTGCAGTTTCATATTTTGTGATATTTAATTTTCAAGCATTTTGTTTTAATTACCAGTTTCCAATCATTTTTATGTTAGCTCTGAGTGCCTTTCCTACATTTTCTTCTCAATAATTAAAACTTTTTAATAACATTACTTTCAATCAAAGAATTTCAATTTATCTTCTAACTTAGTTCTATCCTAATAAGTTCTTTTCCCCTGGAAATTTCCTAGCATTCAGTAAAGGAAATAAGCGTTTCTGAAGAGTCATATTTTTCCTTCTAACAAATTGACAGCTCAGTTGTCTTGAAAACATTATTTGGCAGAAAAAAAAGACACAGAGTCTCAAGTATTTGTACACAAGATGGCTCAGATACAAATCTGTTCTACCTCCTCTTTGGTTTAAATAAATAAAGCCACTGACCAGTGTGTGAAACAATTTGATAAATAAACATGTCCTGTAGGCTTGAGAAAACCCCCTCTCTGTTTTGAAATCTGCTCAATCACATTTTGTATCATGCCTGGCAGGTGAGAGAATACAACCTACTGCCTGAGAAAACAATGCTGGGCAGAGTATACAACAGTGCACAAAGGCTTAATACAACTGCAAGGCCTGCCTGGTTTATAATAAAATAAAGCAGCCTCATTACAACAAAGCAAAAACAAGTGAAAACACAATTGTTCAGAGTCTGTAAGCCTCAAATGATTCTAAACTTGCCCATCTCCTGGGTTTATAAACTGCCAGTTTCCAAACTCTGGAGGGTTTAGCAAAGTCCCTCTGAGGGATGCTTGTACCTCACAGATGAAATCACAGGGAAACCTTAGAAACTCATAGGCAGAGAAGATGTAGGAGATAAATATGAACCATGAAGATCTCACTAATATGCTGAGGCACTCGTCAGCATTGTGGACAGTCCATTATACCTGGATCAGCATATTCCTGAGAATATCACATTAACTGAAAACAAACAAAACACCAGCCATGGGCACCCCAGCTCTCCTTCCTTTGCCCTCGATCTTCTCTCAGATTCTTCCTTCAGGAGATCAAGTGATAGATTTGAAATGTAAAAATATTTTGTCACTGTGATTCAATGACAAAGAAAAAAAGCTGAACAGCTTTTCACCAGAAAATGCTTATTCTACAAAGCCATGTGGTTTGTTAGGAAACCAAGTGTGCTGAACATTTCAATGAACATTTAGCAGAATCCTTCATGCAGGTGAAGTCCAAGTGTATGTTTCAAATTAAGCAATGTTTTTCCTCTTTCTTGGTGCATAAGGACACTAATGCACAGGCTACTGTTTATTTCACAGATCTTTTTCTAAGATCATGATATTGTAGGATATATTGAGTTTGCTCCTTCCATGGTCAGTTTTTAAATTTTGGCTTTTAATTTCAGTATTGAAACTTCCTACAGAAAGTCTGAGCTTTCCCTACTTTGGAGCCTAAACTCCCATTGGGAAAGCATTACAGCCATGGAGCTGCACCCTCCGTAAGCAGCTCCTGATCCAAGAAGCACCCAAGGGCCGAGCCTCTGAAACCACAACTGAGTCAGGGCAGGCAACTCACAGCCTCTCTAAGTTCCTTTCTACAAAATTTCTGTTCAGTCTAAACTAAGACAATTTGACACCCTTGGGTGTCCCCCAGTGTCTAGGCAGATAACGAGTGAGGTGTCCTCTGGCTGGAGGCTCCCACCAGCTCTTGGAGGTTGGAGGAGCTTCTCTTCCCCCAAAGCAGCTCTGTCTCATGTGGTTTTGTTCAGAGAGCATTTTCCTTGCTGGGTGCCTGTAGCCAGAAGAAGATTTTGCAGGTTTACAGCTCTTACCATAGACAGAGAATGTATATACATTATATTATGACATATTTTCTGCTGCCCAGCAGACACTGTCAACTGTTTGGTGGAGCACACCCTAAGATGAACGTGTCAGAGCTGGAAGCAATTAATAACCACATCTGATTACTGAGAGCAACCCTTTCCAAATTCCTCTTTGGCCAAGAATAACTAAGCTCTCTGTGCTCTTCCATTTTCCATCACTCCTGGATACTCAACAGTTATTTTTCAGAGGTGGGGTCTGATCCAAAGCCTAACAGAAGATGAGTCACCACGTGGCTTTGGTTCAGTTCACGGGCACACAGAGGACATGCAGAGGTATTCAGATGCACATCCAGGAGCAGCACACCTGGGGATGGCAGCAAGCCCATGCCTTTCCTGCGAGGGCAGCTGGGGAGCCCCTGAAAAACCCAGTGTGACCAGTGCTGATGTTTCCAAATGCAAGACACCCCCTTGTCTCCAGCCCCACCTGCTCTGTACTGCAGCCCCATCTCCCACCATCCCTCCCACCCCTTGCTCAGGCAGGCACACTGCACATGTTTGTCTTTAAGTTACCACCTTATTTTCATTATTATTATTATTATTAATTTTTTTTCCAAATGGAAAAAAAAAATACCTCCCCCTTCCCTGTCCCTCCCTGCCATGTTCCCAAGGTGCCAACTAATCTCCGATGCCCAGCTTGTACACAGCCACCTCTAATTGCTCCTGCATTTTCATCTGGTGTAAGTTCAGCCATCGCTACAGCTGCCCCTCCTCCCTCCGGGAATTCACACCTTCATTATCACTCTTTACTGCAGAGCCGTCCGCAGGCTCCCGGCTCCGAACAGCAGCTCCGATAAAAAATAGAGCAGCTTTTCAGTGGTTTCAATTTTAATTACCAGCATCAAGGCAGCTCGCATTCTCACCAGGCTGTTTCGCACTAATTAAAGTGAGGAGGAGTTTATGGAAGGGACACCAACTCCACTTCACTCCCTCATCTATTATTTACAGACAGTAATACAAATAATTTCCAATTTAAACAGTCTGAGCTGGCCAGCAAAGAGGAGGGAGAGGTGGGGAGAACGCTAGGCAAGGAGAAACTCAAATAAAGAGCAGAAACTAAGATAAGGGAATGGAAAATCGACTCCCAGTGCCCTCTAGTGGGATGATTTCCTGAGGGGTCGCAAGGCTGGGGGTGTGAACATGCCCACGAGGCCCACCGAGGTGGCAGACATTGGTTTCTCCTTGCCTGGCCTCACCAGTGACCTTCAAGGTGTGACCAAGCAGCAGCAAAAGATCATTTTGCACCAGGGCCCAGCTGGCTCCAGCTCTGTGCAGTGCAGGGGGGTTAGTCCTGTGCTGTTCTTCACTGGTGGTGCTTCATCTTTCCATGGGCACGGCAAGGTGCTGCTGGAAATGGGCTCTGAAAACCCATCCTGGGTGGGCTCTGAGCTGGCACACACCCCCAGCTGGGTGCCCAGTCCAACCTGAAGCCCTGGTTGTGATGGGTGTGAACAAAGGATGGAGTTGGGCTGGAGATCGTGAATGGGATGTCATGGGAGTTGTGGGAAAACCCCCTTATCTAGAGGATGGGCTGCCCACACAGATGATCAAGCCAGCAGACAGGGTTTCCCAAAGGCAGGATTGTTTGCCTGCCTGGTCCCTTTCTCCCTGGGTGGGAAATGTTCTCCATCCCTCGGGCTGGCTCTGCTCAGCCTCTCACAGTGCAGCATGTGTCAAGCCTAGAAGTTTTATGAATTTGGAGAGCAAACCCTGAGGATGGGCTGGCACAGAGGGAGGTGGTTCCATACCCATGAAAACACTGTTTGTAAACAGGGAATTATACCCCGCTGCACAGTGAATTTTGCCACATCAAGGAATGAAAATGCAATAGTGTCTGATCCACGTTGCTTTGTGCTGGTCAGCATGGATGGGGGGATATATAACCCAGGGAACTTGGTCTTTACAGGGCCCTGAAACCATGTCACCTGTGGGTCACATTCAGATTTCATTTAAACCAGTGCTGATCAGGAATAACTCCAATAAGAACAGCGTTACCCTGGATTTACACCAGGCTAAGGCAGATAAGCCTGAAGATCAGTGACTGAAGGAGAAGAAGTTTCAACATAAATGATGTTACTACAGAAAAGTACCTTGATTGAAGCACAGGTGTTGAATGTTAATCACTGTAGGCTTGATCCAGCATCTGTGTAAGTCAAAAGCAATATCCCATTTACTGCAGCATCTCAGGACTGGATCAACAGCAGGTAAAAACTCAGAGACTGAATCATCTTTTTCTGGTACCTCTGCTGGAGTATAGGAAGTGCCTGGGACTTCAGTGAAGGCATTTCTGATTTATGTCACGGTGCAAAAAAAATAATCAGGCCCTATCTTCTGCTTCTTGGGTGTTTCCAGGGAATAATGATGGCATTTAGAGCAATTTCACCTTGAGATCATCAATTCAGACCTGGGCCAAGCTGCGTGCCAGAAAGAGTTACTACCAATGGCCAGCTTCTGAAGTGAGTGGGGTTCTGGGGTACAATAAAAATTTTCACTGGTACAAGAAGAGCAGATATTTCACAGATCCTCTTAACAAAAACAGATTAGAGACTACATACACTGCTGTCTCCCCTTTGGCAAACCCAAGACTTGGGGCAAATGCTTGACTTCTGTTAAAAATGTGTGAGCTCAGCCCTGGTAAAGTCTCCCTCTCTTTCCAGGGCTGGTGCTGAGGAGACCTAGCTGCAGTTACAGACAGGGGATTTGACCAGGGTGAGCATGGAATCAATTTCCCCAAAGTCTGCAATTCCTTTGTGCTAGCAGGGATGGGTTGGTGATCATCCCTGGGGCCCAGGGTGAGTCTCCCTGTGTTTTTTGCTCCACATCAGACTGTGCCTGTCCAAAGAGAGGAGAAGAGGCTGGCTCACATGCCACTGACTGGTCAGACCCAAGCCAATGCTCACTCCACACATGCTGGCAGAGCCCAGCTCAGCTCTGGCAGCTGCCAAATGCAGCTGGAAGCACAAATCATTTCATAACTGCTGGTGTTTGTATGGCTGTGCTCGGGTACTCCTGTGGCCAGGCCTGTACATCTCTGTTATGGGCAACTATTTGCACTAAAAAAAAAAAAATACAAAAAAAAAAAAAAAATACAATGTCATATTTACTCTCATCTGGATTCATGAGACAGATTTTGTTCCGTTCTCTGTGGTGAAAACCAGTCATTTGTGTCTGCAAATAAACACAGCCATTTTGGCCTCAATCAGCTCCTCTCCAACAGCATCAGTTAATTGTACTTTGAAATCCCTTTCTCTGTCCTAAAATGTGCTTTCTGATCATCCTCTCAGAGCAAATATGGTAAATAACTAACCAGTGTGAGCAGCCACAAAGCCATAAACATTTTACAGATGTTCAGCCAACATCCATGAATGCAGACAAAGATTCCAAACTCCAGCCATGTGCAATGAGCCCGACTTGGAGGGAGGATGTGCAGATCAGTAGTTGGGTGCACTGTAAATGTGCCTGGTTAGTAAGAAAAGGCTTTTCACCACAGATCACAGAGAGCCCCTTCGTGGAGCTGAAATGCCTTTGCACCAGGTCTCTTGCTCCCAGCCAGAAAGTATCTCTCTCTCTGATGAGAAAAGGGGTTTTTCTAATTTATTGCTTTTATGGGATTGTTCCTCCACAGAGGCACAAATAGCAGCATATCAATAAAGCCAGTCGTTTGAAGTTGGATATTTCCACCTCTGTCACAGCAAAATAATTAAAAAAGGATTCACAAGATCATAAATTGCATGTCACCAAGGACACAGCCTCCTTAACCCTTTAAAAGCCAGGCTGTGCCCACCCATGGCCCATCTTACTGAAGGCATGAAGACACATTTGTTATTTTTAGCATCTCAGTCACAAGGGCTTTCTTGTCTGGAAAGAGATACAGTAAGAACCTGTCTGCACAGGGAATGAACTGGCTGGCTGGTGGGATCTTCGCCCAGCTCTGGTATGCAAATGCACATATAGAGTTGATTTTCAGCCAGGCAAACCAGGAGCTGTGCTGCAGACCTGCAAGAGCCCAGCATTTAGTCACATGGAAGTTAAAACATGTTACAGGCACATCAGGCATTGGGGATAACATTTTCAAACATAGCTGAAGAGTGGCAGCATGAAGAGGGCCTAAAATCATTTGTTCTCAGTTAAAAGCTCCTCTGGTTTCAGCTAGGTAATAGAAAAGGATGGAGGCCATTCAGGCTAGAAACTCCTGTTGTCCTGCTGATCCCTCCCCAGCACAGACACAGCCAGAACACGCCCTGGATCACTGAAAAAAAATGTTAATACAAGAAAAGGAATGAATGTTATTTTCTAGGTGGGTTGCAACTTAGTCCCCAGTACAACAACCGTGCTCCAGCCCAATTTGGTTACAGTTGAGGTTAGCACCCATTGTTAAATTCTGCAGGTCACCTCCTGCCCTCTTATAAATCCAGAGCAGTCCATGGAAAAGGCCGGGGGTGTAAATCTGCAGGTCTGAGCCCTGATGGTCATGGGAGCCGGGCTCACCAGAGTGCCAGGGCTCAGGGAGGCACGAGAGTGAGCAATGCCTGCTGGGCTGTGGGCAGAGGAATGAGCCAGGGTGGCAGCGGCTTTTTCCTGGGAGAAAACACAACCCCCAGCCAGACAGGTTGTTGGTTTGGCGTTGCTTTCATAAAGACCACTCTTGAAGCCTGCAGAGTTGTGGCATCAGGAGAAATCCCACTGGGGGTGGATTAGTGGGAGGAACGGAGCAGAGTTAAGTGTGGTCTATCACAGGGCAGTGTAATTGCATTACACATATCCCACGGCTACATCCACTCTCACCAGCATGAGAGAGAGGCATGGGGGTTTGCCTCACTATGCCCTCCCAATCCAAGACAAAAACCCCTGGACAAGAGTGGGATTTTCCTTTTTCTTACCCCAGAAGAGGATGGTGGGACCTGTTTTTCCCAGCCTGAGATTTCTTATGTAAGCTCCAATCAGACATTGTGGTATCTGCTTTGGGTAACACAACCTAAGTTTTCATGGAAAGAGTGAGATTTGGGGCATGTCACTTCATTATCAGAAGCTCAGGCCGAAGTGAGGCAGGTACAAGGGGTCTAAAGATGTTTTTTTTCCTGAGCAAAGGGTTACTTGCTCTACTACAGACTCAGAAAATCAGAGGAGCTCAAAGTCTTTATGCTTAAATAGCTTCAGTTTTGTAATGATCATCAACAAACACAATAAAATTAAAACCTTAAGCCAGGAAAGCAGATGCAGAGCAACAACACGACCGATGGATGCTTGGTTTTAACTAATACCCTTTCCCAAGCTCACGCTTTGCATGGTTGTGAAATCAGGAGCAGACCCCAACCCTCAGGAGCCCTGCCCTGCCTTCTGGTCTTCTCTCAACATGACACCAAATTAGGACCCTTCAGCAGCAGAGCCACAAACCAGGCAGACAGGAGTAAACGGCCCCTGGGTGCAGGATTACAGGGCTTTGCTGGAGGAGGGGGCAGCACAGGGAATTGCAGCTCCCTTCCCATCACAGCCAGGCAGAAAGGGCCTGAGGAAGAGGCTGTGCATATGGAGAAGGGCAGCAGCTGAGCCCCATCTGGAGATCCCTGGGGATGTGCCAGAGAGGGGTGGGAAAAGCAGAGGATGAGCTGCAGTGCCCAAAGCAGGACCAATGAATGGATGCATCTCAGGGAGGGAGAAGGTGCCTGGCATGTGGCTCTGGTTGAACAGAAGGAATGGAGGAAACAGAAAAATGGCTTCTCCTCGGACTGACAGCCAGTGTCTGCAGGGGCAGCTGCTTTTGCTGACCCTCTCTGATGCCACCGTGGGGCAGCAGTCAGTGAAACCCTGCGGGTTTATTGAGGCATTCGGAATCCTGCAGAAACACCAAACCCAATTCCCTCTCGTAGCCTCCAGTCTACCCACGGGTTGTGAACTGAGGTCTGTAGCAGGCCACGAAACAAAGAGATATTGAAGTTTTTCTACTGGAAACCCTCATTCAGGAGTCCACAGAATGGAATAAGTTAAAATCACAGTTTCATTCCTAAATGGTAGGAATAAATTGCTGCCCTTCTAGACAAATTTTTCTATTATCTACCCAAAATAAAGCATATAGATAAATAATGAGATCTTACAGTAACTATCAGACTAGCTATAATAAGCATTTGAGCAGGATGAAATACTGTCTTATTAGGAGAGCTGAAGGTGTGAAGTTTGCCACCAGCTCCAAAGGGCAGAGATGCTCATATGACAACTGTCTCTTAATATTCATTAGCAAACTGATGGCTAATATAAGAAAACCCTTCACATTATCACTAATCCATCAATGGTACTCGTGGGGCTCCTATCACCATAACACCCAAGTACCTCCAGCATCCCTGCAGCAGATTATTATCCATGGAGAGCCCAAATAATTCTTACCTGAGCATCTGAGGAAGTGATAAGGAGGTTTGAAGGAGGGGGAAAATCCTTCTTTTCCATGCTGGACAAAGAGTCTTGATGAGATCTGTTGGTCTGAGGGCTTGGTGAGCTGCAATCCCACGGAATAGGGGTGTTCCAGGGAAGGGTTATCCGTGCTCATGGTGCAACACCAACAGCCAGGCTGTGCTGGGACAGAGGGGTCTGAGAAAACCTGCAGGGAGACACATGAAAATGAAATTAAGAGAATGTGACTCTTCAGATTTTTCCCAGTTGTCCTATTTGGTCTTGGGATGAGCTGGGGGTGAGGGTGTTTTGGCCTTGAGATGGCCACTGGTCTCTGCCTCATGGAAACCCCAAAGAGGCCAGAGCAGAAGTGGAGGAGTGACGGCATCAACCCTGTGCACCAGGAATGGGGCCGGAGGCTGAAACCTTGGCTGGGATTTTGAGAGCCTTTTGTGGGCTCACCAGGTGGGGTTTCTCTGGGCTGGCAGAGACCCTGCTGGGACCCACAGTGATGTCTGCAGCAAACCAGAAAGGTCAGGGCATGGAAAGTGGGGTTCAGACTGGTCCAAGCCCTCCAAGCACACCACAAGTGCACGTGACACTCTCCCTTTTAATTTAAGAACTGGGAAATGCTGTTGTACTGCAGCAGATATCCACCAGCCCCTCTAAAAAATAACTCCAACCTCTGCCCAACTCACAGAACACACCTTTTCCCTAAATTCATCCCTGGAACCCAAGGGAGGCAGCATGGGGTCCCCAAGGGAGACCAGAGCAAAGCTCCCCTCACTTGCTTTGCCCCAGGAGAACTCAGTGAAAGATCCTTTTCTCTCTCCACCCCTTTGAACTATGCTCATGAGTAGAGACAAAGGAAAAGAAGAGGGACAAATTAATTCCAGGCAGTTGAGTGTGTTCCCTGCTCTAGCTTAGTTTGGAGTAGGTACACATAATGATAACATTTTAATAATAATTTAATTTATAATATGCCCCCTGCCAAGGCACTCAAGGCACTACACAAACAATTAAAATATGATTATAATAAATAAACAGCAATAATTAAAACATCATAAAGCACACAATATTAGAGACAAACCAAATGCTAAAAAGCAAAACAAAGCAGCATCTTTGGAGGAGGGAGATCCTTGCACAATTCATCTTCCAAATCTCCTGTTGATGTTAGATTGAAATTCTCCTGTGAAGCTGTTTTTGCATCTGCAAAGATTTTGGCAGTGTCACTGTCATTAAAAAAAAAATGGATTTTATACTGCCATAAATTAACTAGAGTTTTGCAATGCTGTAATAACACAACATTCACTTTCATTTGAATAAATTCAGAACTCAGTTTGCTCAGGAAACTCAGTTTATGGTGCTGAACTTGTGTTGACTGCCCTGAGTTTGGGAAAAACACACACTCACACAGTTTGTGGTTCGTAAAACGTGCCTCATTATAGAAACCAGAACGTATTAAAGATTTAAAACCAAACCCCAGAACTGAATGGCAGACCAGCCTTCTCCTGGCTGTCAGCTCCTCAGAGCCAATGGGATCAGCTCGTCCCAGTTTACACAACTGGAACCAAAAGACCTAAACTAACAAAAGAAGCAATCTCCCTCCAAAACAAATGAAATTCCAGCTTGTGCCAGGCGAGAGCCGTGCACTGAACTCTAATGATTAAAGGAGACAGGCTCTGTCAAGGCAGAGGTGGAACTGAAACACAGCCAGTCGGTCCCTCCTCTGAAAAAAGCTGGCAGCAGCCCTCAGACAATTACATCCAGGATCCGTTCACTCGAGTGCCTCAGCTGATCTCAGTGCTTGTGGCAGCGCATGAAGGGAAAATCCTTCTCGCAAACCCAAACCACACAGGGATTTCTCCATACTAGGGGAAAAAAAAAAAAAACCCAGCCCAAACAAAACAAAACAAAATAAAACGCATTAGGAAGATGAAGCTGGTGGGTTTTATCCAGCACAGAAAACCAGGAGGATGTTTTCCATGTTTTCCATCTCGTTCCTCTGAGGTTTTGTTCTCGTGTGTTTTACTTTGAGCTTCAGATCCAAGAATCTTGAAAATCAAGAGGATGGCAAATGACGCCACGTGGTTCTCACACACAAAGCTGTCTTTGGGGCTGGGTTTGTTAAAAAAGAGCCTTCAAAAGGATTCATGAGCCTTAGTGCATGATGCCACAACTCTGGAGGCAGGTAAGAGGCCTGTGGTGGAGAAACCATTACAGATTTTGGGCACAGACAGATTCCTTTCATTTGTTTCTACAGTTTCCTATCAGGACCCTCTAAAAAATGAAATGAACCACGGATTCCTGGTTCCCTGCATAGCCACCTCCCGGAATGGCCCCAAACTTTGCTGCAAGACTGTGGAAAGGGACCTCTTGTCTGCAGGAAAAAAGGTGGTTTCCAAGAGAGGCCCAGATTATGAGGGTTGGGGGTTGATTATTTCTTTCCTCTGTTGAATGCAACCTCCTCTCCCCTTACATGTCTGCATTAAGGCTCTATTGCCTTTCATTGAAATGGTCCTTCCAGGGTGCTCACCTTTTGAAAAGGAATTTGCAAGGGCAAGGGAGCCTCATCACAAGCTCATGTTCTGGCATCTCCCTGTATCTGGGCAGCAAGGACCATTCATCAATCAGTATTCCCACAGTTTTCCCAAATCCTTCACCCTGCATAGATGTTATTGAGAAAATTTCAAATTTTCACTTCCTGGAGGTAACTGGAAATTCATGGTTCTTCATTCACCTTCTTCTTCAGTAGACAACAGCATTTGGACTCCAATTCTACAAAAACAGTTTCTATTTTCTGTGGAGATTAAGTGCACTGAAACATAGAGAAGCTCATCCAAGTCCTCTGCTCTTCCTCATGCTGGGCCACATTTCAGCTAAAAGATTCAGATTCTGGGATGAACCATAGAAAATTTGCATTCTGTTTTCTTCACTACTATCCTTCAAATGTCCTGTGTGACCTTGAACAGGTGAATCAGACACAAACTGTCCAAAATGTCAGATGTCTCTGCCTTTGGGATTCAAAGAGAGCCAAGCATCTCACACCTTGAAGGATGTGGATTAGAGGTCTGTGCCTCAGTTTCCCTGTGTGCTTCCCTGCCTTCCAGAACAGAGTGGACATCAATATGTCAGTAGTTTTTCTCTTCAACTTCCTCATTCACTCAGCCATCAGTATTTTTAATTCAGATTTGGTCAATCATGAGATGATGATTCTGCCCTTGTCAGGATTTCACCATAGCAAAAGAACCTGACTAGAGGTTCTCCCTGGATTGACACTCAGGGTCTTCTTTCCAGATGTCACTCAGGGCTCTGATTCATTTGGAAAGGCTTCCCAGACCCTCCAAGACTGGGGTAGCTCCAGCACAGGGGTTTGGGAGTCATTGGAAACTGCTTCAGAAGAGCACTCACTGACACTTGAGAGCAGAAGTGAGAAGCCAGAGGTGGCAGAATTTATTTTATGACAAATCCTAAAAGGAAATTATGCAAAGTAATAAAATAAAGAATTATAAATGAGGACAAGAAATGGGTGAAATATAGAATAAATTATGGGAAAGCAGGAAGGTATGGGGGAAGAATTGAAGGCAGAAGTGCTGAGTTAAAGAATAATTATTAGAAACTGATGTATAAATTGAAGGGAAGAGGGGATGGGTACAAAATAAAGCTGCACATTTTTTTGTTCTAGCAAAGCATCTCCCTGTTAGGCCTTGGGGATGCATGGGGTGACAGCCACTATTCATTATTTGGGTGCAAACCCATAAATCCGGGGACAAGGTTGTTCGTGCTTTGACCTACAGTCAAAATCAGCCAGACCTCAGGAATGAAAGCCCTGGATGGTCGGTGCTCGGGTGGCTGCATCCTGCAGGAGCTGGGCACGGCCATCCTCCCTCCTGGCAGCAGCGCCTTGTTCCCTGCTCAGCAGCCTCCCCCAGCCCCGCAGCTCCTCTGGGGATGGCTCTGCAGGGAGAAGCTCTGGAAAAAACCCCAGCAGAGGTTCCCCAGGGAGAGCAGGAGGGGGACAGGGCGAGCCGGGCTGCTCCTGGGTTTGTCGGGGGAATCCTTTGGAGAGTTGTGTGTTGCCACATTCTCTTCACAGAGAAAAGCAAGGCACAATTCTTCCCAAGAATATTTCTGAGGTCCACATTCTCTGAGGCTCAGAGAAAGGGAAAACACAATTCTTAGTGCTTGCTGTGGCTGTGCCAAAGTAGAATGCAATATGGAGATTGTTTATCCAAAGTGAGGATGTTTTGTTTCCTTGGCCTGTCAGGGCCAAAAGTGTGTGTGTGTGTCAGGACTGTCTGCTGACAGTCAAGGGAGAATCGATGATGGGTGCAGTTCTGTGCAGTTGCATGCAGAGTGAGTGCATGGCGGATTCAGTTTAGACGAAATGCACATACTATAGTATAATAAAGTAATTAATTAGCCTTCTAATAAGATGGAGTCAGATGCATCATTCTCTCTCCCTCACCAAGGTCGGGGGCGCCCTTGATTTTCGATGGCTGTGAGCCCCAGGTGCGGGGAGGGGGCGAGGGAAGCCCCTGCTCTGGCCAGGGACCGTGCCTGGGCGCAGCCGATGGCAGGAGGAGCTGGTCCCAGCCCCACGGCCCCAGCTGTCACTCTGAGCGATGAATTACATGCTATAAGAAGGTGTTGACAGGAGCAGCTGGACATCAGGGAGTGATGAAAAGGGAACAAAATTCATTCCGAGTTCAGACAGACTGGCTCGTTAGGGACACCGGCGGCAGAGGCCACAGAAGCACTGCTCCATCTCCTGGACATCCACCGAACCGGCTCCCGAGGAAGCCGGGAGCCCCCAGCCCCTTCCCGGGGCGGTCCCATCCCGGAGTTCCCCCCTGTCCCCCTCCTCGCCCAGCCCGGCCTGAGGTGTCCCCAAACACAGCACGGGATTCAATTTGGATGTCTTCAAAAGGAACCGAATCAAAGACTTTTTGTCCCTCTTGTTTGAGGCTGTAATTTGTGTAAACTGTATGAAGGATGGGGGAGGCGGGACGGGAACATTTGGCATCAAAACAATTATCTCCATTTTAATGCAAACTAAACGACATGCTGAAGGGGAATTGTTTCGTACATATGTACAGCAAGTGAACATTAAACCACACGGCTAATAATTAACTGGCTCGGCATTACCCTTGCTGCGAAATGCGACGGTGTCCCCTTACATTAATGTATGGAGAAGTTTGAGGACACGGAGGTCCCGTATGAGATTATTCCTAAAGCTGCGAAAATAACAAAGAGATTTTTTTTTTTCCTAAGTCAAGCTACTTCTTGGCATTGAGAGAAGTTGGCAGAGAGAAAAAAGTGTCAGTGCTTCGCCCACCCCTTTCCTCCCTCTCTCCCTCCCTTCCTCCCGCTCTCCTCCCTTTCCTGACTTCCACTCCTTTCTGCCGCTGGAGAAAAAGAATAGCAAATTCAGAGAAAATTTCATTGACGTTATTCAAAGAGTTTTTCATGGATTATTTACACAAGTGCTGTTCAAACAGCCTTTGTCTGAACATCCCTTGAAATCTGCACCCAATCCTTTCAGATTCAAAGCAATAGCTCAGGGGAGACAAAGGGGAGCGGCTGACATGGGTTTCCTCTGCGAGTGAATGAGAGGTCTGGCTAAACACAGAGGGCTTTGGGATCACCAGCTTCCTTTCAGCCTGGAAAATAAACACTGCTCTGAGGCCGGGCAGCTGTACCTCCGAGCAGCCTGCCCCATCCACTGCCACAGGAGGAGTGGGCACACACCTGGCTGCCCCCGGGGCAGTGCACCCCTGTCCTGTGCCCTGTCCTGCAGTGCCCAAGCCATGTGTGCCAGCCCTGGGGACCCTGCACGATGGGGACAGGGAGACCCAGCACCCTGAGCCCCCCAAACCCAGCCCTCTGTGCAAGGGACACAGGGAAGATCCCAGTGGCCTCCTGGCTGTGCTGATGTCAGAACTAAACGTGCTCCTGGAAAAGCCATGAGTACAAACGAATATACTCTTAATCAGAGAAAAGAAAGAGGGATGGTGGAAGGAAAAGGAGGGTGAATGAAGGCAGGCAAAGCCACTATAGAAATATTACAAGGTGCACCCACGTTCAACACCCACTCTCAGCCCTCTCTCCATCCCAAAGCTCCTGCACAGCACTTGGTTCCCCTCTGGCAGAGGAGCACTCACCTCCCTCTGACCTGGGAAACCAGGCACCACAGGCTCATGAAATGCTTGAAATGCCCATAACAGGGTCAATTAAAATCAAGGGAGCAAGTGAAATATGTAAGAAAGGCCAAGTTCTGCCTTAAATTACCCCCACAGCAATGACCAGCTGCGAGGCAGGGAAGGAGCACAGCCCCTGCTACCTGTCCTCCCTGCACAGCAAACACAGCATTAGCTGCCTCCTCTGCAAATCTTCACAACTTTTGGCTGTCACTTCTTTTAGATTAAAACATTAAACCATTCTACACACATAGTTTGATCAGTCCAAGTGCTCTCTGCACTCTTTGCTTACATAAAATTGTTCTTATTCCCTGCATTCTTCTTCCCAGCTCCTGTTTGCCTGATTCTGCTTTCCGAGCTCACCCACCCACCAGCCCAGTACCAGACATCAAAATAATCAACTTTTCTGCTTTGTTTTGCTTTGCTACATTGCTAAAGACCTACCCCAAGTAACTGCCTTTGGATTTCAGTGGGAGGCGCTCACCTGCTAGAACTGGCCCCTGTCATTCTCCTACTGCCTGTCAGAATAAATCCTTTTCCTTCTCCACCTGTTTCTCCTTTCTTTCAGATATTCTCCTTCCTTCTCCTGGCTTTCCCACCACCACCATAAACCCAATCTTTTCCTTCCCTTATTCCCTTCCTTGCTCATCTTCATCTGTGTTCTGGATGTCTCCACAGAAGGTGTGAACAGAAACACTCAGCTCGAGTGCAAACTCTGAGCACAGCAGTCCCGTTTCCAGGTGCCCCGGAGGTCTCAGGCTCCGTCTCAGCTCTGCCACTGGAGGCAGCAGAAACTGGTGGAAAAAACCCTTGTTTTGAGAGTAATGAACTGGTTCGTGTAGTCGTGGTGCAGGCGCACAGAGATCTCTCCAGACCACCACCACTGCCGTCAATAATAATAATAATAATAATAATAATAATAATTCATACAAGTCTGGATCTAGTCACTCACAAAAATGCTGAACCTCCTTTTGAACTCTGTTCAGCTTTCAGCATTACACCCTTACAGGGCAGTGATTTCCAGCCTGTTGGGTGCTCATGAAGACGTGATCATCTTTTATTTTTCAGCAGCTCTGAACTGATCTGGCTTTCCAGTTTCATTCATCACCAGAAGATGGAGGAAGGAGAGCCCCCTGCAAGGTTGTTTTATCCCTTTGAGTCCCACACAATCCTTGAGTCTTGTCAAATTACCACTTTTAACTTTCCCAGAGTGATGCTTCTTGTGAGTCACCTTTAGTGATGAAAAAAGTAGCCTCTCCTAGCAAGAAGATTAAAATCCTATTACTTGTTATTCATGCGTTATTTAATGATATTTTTTCCATTATGTATTTATTTATTTTTAAGTTACTTGCTTTGAATCTCGAGTTGGTGTTTTTAATATTAAGTCCACTTTCTAGTTTGTTTTTCTAATTGGAATAAAATAAACATGGAATGTGATTTTCTAGTGGTTATTTTTATATTTATTAAAAGAATGACAAAAGCAAACCTCAACAACTGATGACCAAACCCCAGTAATGCAGCTGCACGAGATAAGAGCAACCAGGCAATAAAAAGCCCCAAAACTCCAATGTGTCCCTCCTAGAGACCCATTACTTCTCTGGTAATGATTTGGCACCCAAGGGGTGGTCATATAAACTCTGGCTTGAGGACAATCTCCTCTCTACACACAGGTATCTCTCCATCCATGGAGGAGGTGGGATGAATTCATGTTCCAACAGCTTTTGAGGATGACAAACTCCACTTTGGGAGAGGAAATATCTTTTTGATGACTGGATGGCTCTGAAGAAGAAATGCCACAACCTTGTCCAAGAGAGAGCTCACATCAGTGATGAGATTCCTCTAAAAAAATCTTTTCAGGGCCTGGAAGGAAACCTGAGAGAAATGGATCTTATTGGTGAGATGAAGAGCCAAATGGAAGATGGATGAAAGGGAAATAAAGATGGAAGGAGAAGAGAGGAAATAAGGAGAAGGCTCCAGAAGGAAAATCAGTCACTGAGATAGGTACCCTGGATCCAAGCAGAGCCAGGAAAGTGGAAGTGGGTCAAATGGGAGATCAGAAAGGAAACTGCTGCAGAAAAGAGAAGACATGGCCAGGAAAGGAAGGAATAGAATGACAAGGAGGGAACAGCAGGAGAGATGAACAGGGTGGCAGAGGCTTGGAGAGACAAAGGAAGCAAGAATAGGAGAGAGGGGAGGAACAAAACTGCCCCCAGAATGAGGTGCAGCACCCCTCCTGCATCTCTTGGATGCTTTTAACAGGCGCCTGGAAGAATCTTCATTTATCAGGAATTCAATTAAGTGGAATAGTCTTTATTAATTTTATAGGAATTATTTGTACAGGAAAGCCTGGAGCGAGGAAAAGCCTCCTGGAGCCATTTCTCCTGTCAACACCCTGGGTCAGGTAGGCACTGGCAGCACAGACTCACCAGTTGAGATATTAATGAGATGCCTCTAGGTGCAAATGATAGTTTAATAGGTGTTAGTTACCAGGAGTGCCCCTCGCCTGCACACGCCAGCACGCACAGCTCTGCCTCCTTGTTAGAATAAGTAATTAGAATGTAGGAACACTCACTTTGACACTTTAATAAAGTGTCAGCCGTCATCAATTTAGTATTTAATAAAAATAAAATTAAATATTTACTGCATTTTTTTAATAACGTCATATTTAAAATGCATATTCCTCAAATTTGGGGGATTTGAAATGAGGTCCTGCTAGGATGCTAGAATTTGGGGGATTTGAAATTAGGTCCTAAAAAAAAGGTCCATGATTTCTTCTTGGCTTGCCGTGTGGAGGAGGGACATTTTTATGGACAAGAAAATCCAGCAGCTCTTGCAGAGAAGTGTTCTTATATGGGAGAAGAGAATGATGGAGATTCCTCCTCCATCTTCTGAACCTCCCTGTGCTGCCTGGAGACTAAGAATGAATGGAACAAGCCCAGCCCAGACTGCCACTGCTGATGGCAGGCAGTCACTGCCAAGGAGTCAGGGAAAACACAACTTTGTTCCTATTTCATTGGTAGCACAGTCTTCCAAACCAGGTGTTGGAAAGGAAACAGAAGAAAATGCTGAAAATGAAAGCATGCTTTAAGCCTGGAGGGAATCTGAAAGTTAAAACAGCTTAAACAAGTTTATTCCCTTCCTATCTCACCATCCCATGTTTGCCCTTCCTCAAGGTGGGCAAGGGAAGCCCAGCACTGATCTGCCAGGCTGGGACCTCAGGATGCAGATGGCATCCTGGTGACAAAGCTGAATGAACTGGCCCACAGCGTGCTCAGTGCTCCAGCAAAACAATCTCTCCTCCATCTCTGCTAAAACAAAGAGCAGAGACCCAAGAGCCCGTGGCAGGGCAGAGCTGTTTGGGGTGCAGTCAGCTTTGTACCCACAGAGCTGAGATGCTCTGCCAAGCCAGGGCTGCTCTGGAAAACAAAGAGGAAGGAGCAGAAGGAGGTGCAGAAAGTCCCTCCAGTCAAGGTGCCTTGGCAGCAGGGGGCAGGGGGTGCCCCCAGATAGTGCCCTGCTAACAAGGATCCTGTCTCAGGGACCAAGGAGCCACTGATGGAAGCCTGGCAACAATTGTTTAAATTGAAGCTGCAGCCCTTTTTCTCCTGGAGGGGGGCAGTGGGGCTGTTCCCTGTCTTTTGGGGCTCCTGCTGGGCTGCATGCAAGAAGTTTGCCCCTGGGGCATTGCTCCTGGGGGCTGGGAGTGCTGTTGCACACACCTTAAAGTACCTGGAGACTTGTGCAGTGTCACCAGCCACCTCAGGTCAAGGCCAAGTTCAGCTCCTTGGGTTTTTCTAGGCTGAAAAAGCTCTTTCCTGGGCACAGTGCATATTTTAGCCCAGGCATCAAATGGATTTTCTGGGGGAAGGCGGCTGGATGTCTCTTACCTCTGGGTTGGTTTGGTTGCATTCCCATTTTCTGGAGCCTCAGCTGTCACACCTGGATCCTCAATCAGACTAGGGCCACATCCACCAAGAAAAAGCAGATTACATCCCCCAAAACCAAGGGAAACTTACAGTAACACTAAGTCACATCCAAACAGTTTGGCCAGGATTAAAAACAAATATTATACCTCCCTCTAAACTATTTCCTAGGTGATCTTTTCATAAAATTTTCATGATATACAGGCATACTCACCATGCTCTGAGCAGCTGTAAAGCATCCTCTGGGGCCAAGCCCTGGGGGTGGCAGGTCTCTGTGATGCCCAGCAAAGCACCAGCTCAGGCTGGAGGGGCAGTGGCCAGAGTGGCCAGGACAGGGTGTGCCAGAGTGGGGTGTGCAAGGAGCAAGTGGGGCATTCACATTTCTGGAAAAATCCCTTTGCCCAGGATTTTTCTCCGGGGAAGCTGAGAAGCCTCAGAGAAGAAGGAAAACAAATTCTTATCTCATTTTCTTTTCCTGTGTTTTCCTCCTTTGGAATGTGTTTGGAGATTGTTTACCCACAGGTGATAGTTTCTTTGGCTTCTGCTGTGGATTGTTTTCACTCATGGGCCAATTGGGTCAGGACTCTGAAAAGAGTCACGAGTTTTCATTATTATCTTTTTAGCTTTCTCTAAGTATCCTTTCTGTATTCTTTAGTACAGTATAGTTTAGTATTCTTTAATATAATATAGTATCATAAAATAATAAATCACCTTCTGAGAATATGGAGTCAGATGCATCATTCCTCCCTTTGTCTGGGGGAAACTCAAGTACAATAGGGCTGGGGAAGCAGCGGGGTCCCTGTGGCTGCTGGTGAGATCAGGGATGGGGTCTGGCGTGGGGACAGGCTCCAGGGCAGCAGGCAGGGTGCCTGGAAAGGAGTGCCATGCTGTGCCTGTGTGTGTGCCTGTGTCTGTGTCTGTGTGCCTGTGTCTGTGTCTGTGTGTCTGTGTGTCTTTGTCTGTGTGCCTGTGTCTGTGTGTCTGTGTGTCTGTGTTGTGCCTGTGTCTGTGCCTGTGTCTGTGCCTGTGCCTGTGTCTGTGTGTCTGTGTCTGTGTGTCTGTGTCTGTGTGTCTGTGTCTGTGTCTGTGTGTCTGTGTGCCTCTGCCTGTGTCTGTGCCTGTGTGCCCGTGTCCGTGTCTGTGTCCGTGTCTGTGTGTCTGTGTCTGTGTGTCTGTGTTGTGCCTGTGTCTGTTCCTGTGTCTGTGCCTGTGTCTGTGTGTCTGTGTGTCTGTGTGTGTGTCTGTATGTCTGTGTGTCTGTGTGTCTGTGTCTGTGTGTCTGTGTGTCTGTGTCTGTGCCTGTGTCTGTGTGCCCATGTCCATGTCTGTGTCCATGTCTGTGTGTCTGTGCCCGTGTCTGTGCATCTGTGTGTCTGTGTCTGTGCCTGTCTGTGTGTCCGTGTCTGTGTGTCCGTGTCTGTGTGTCCGTGTCTGTGTCCATGTCTGTGTCCATGTCTGTGTGTCTGTGTCTGTGTCTGTGTGTCCGTGTCTGTGTCCGTGCAAAGCCGCGCACCCGGCGCTCCGCGGCGCAAACCCGGCTGATGGCTCCAGCTGTGCTCCGTGTCCGCAGCATCCCCGGCACCCCCGGGTCCCTGCTCCACCGGCAACCATGGCAGAACAGCCAGGAGCAGCTGGGGAAACCCGTGCTGTCAGCAGGAAATATCTGTGCTGGCGGCAAGAGCGAGGCAGGAGCAGAATTCCTGAGGAAAGAGAGCAAGCAGGGAGAGGTTCTGGGCAGCACCATGGCAAAGCCCTGCGAGGGGCAGCTGCTCGTGGCAGTGGGGCAGCAGAGAGAACTTGGCTGGCATCAAATGCTCTGCCATGAAGCCGGGTATGGACCCAGGATCCTGCCCCCAATAGCCAGAGCGGGTCTCAGTAGCCAGAGGCAGGAGAGCCACAGAGGGACTTCAGACAAGGGGAGGGAGGGATGGGACAAGGGGAATTCAGACTGACAGAGGCAGGTTTAGATCACAATTCTTCCCTGTGAGAGTGGAGAGGTCCTGGCAGAGGTTGTCCAGAGAAGCTGTGGCTGCCCCATCCCTGGAAATATGCAAGGTGAAGGTGGATGGAGCTCGGAGCAACCTGGGATAGTGAAAAGCATCCCTGCCCATGGCAGAGGGGTTGAAACAAGATGATGTTTAAGGTCCCTTCCAACTCAAACCATGCTATGATTCCAGGCCCTTAATGACACCTGAATGAGGATGACACACTTGGGCAGTGATTCACTTGCTTTTTCCTCCTCTGGGTCCTAATGATGACTGCCTGCCCCTACCTAAATTAAAAACCATCTCTGTTAGGGACTCAGGAAGCCCTGTGCCACCAGCAACATCTGTCCCCCAGCAGGAGATGAGGCCACTCTGCTGCCCCAAACACCAGCAGTGAAATTCACTGAGAAGATTGTCTGATAGAGGTGAAGCCATCAGGGAGCAGCTTGGAGCTGAATCTGATTTTGTGAAGCTTCCTGGGAAGCCTCAGAGCAGATAGGAACACCCAGAGCCTCTAAGAAAATTGTAGCTTCAAACAAGTCCTGACTGGAAACTCTCACTCCCCAGGAGAAAAATGAGACCTACAACACTCCCATTCTGTAGGAGCCAGCCAAAACATAACTCCTTGTAGAAACTGCAAGGTGCTGCTCAGATACAGAAGTAAAGGATGTCTAAAGACACCTGGTGTGCTGGCAGAGCAGGGCAGGAGCTCTGTGGGTTCCCACCAGCCTGGGCAGATGATGGGGAGTGCTCAGCTCCTGGCCCCACGGAGGGTGAGGAGTTACCTTGGAGAAGAGCTGCACGGCAGAACAGCTCAGCAGCTGCCCACAGCCGATTCACAAACTAACACCACGTCATTTGTCACCGGGAAAAGCACCCGGCTCTTGAATGGGTAATGCTGGCAGCCTCGCATCAATGTTTTCACAGGCAAATTCATACACTGACCTCCTCGGTGAAACACGCAGCAAATGCCTGGAGTCTGGTTTACATCTGCCGTGGGATCCTGTTACATTCAGAACAACCCCTGTCAACGCTGAATCTGTAACAATCAATAAAGAGAGAGAGTTTGTTTGTTCGTGTTTTGTTGGTTTGGGTTTTTTATGTTTTCTCATTCCTAATTGTGTTATTTTGCTACTCCAAGTTTTGCAAGTTTTGCAATTGCCTCCCTCCTCCCCTTCTTGTTTTCTTTTAGGACAAGCTGTCATCTTTTCACATCTTTTCACCAGGCCATTGCAAATGTAAAACTGTAAATTGCAGGACTGTGCAAATAGCACTAATAGCATTTGCATAAAAATTGGTTGCAAAGAGCAATTAGCACTTCATTAATAATCAATGAAGGGCCAATTTACACATTGCCCAAAAGCAAATTGTAAATTCAATTTTGTCTATAACTGAGCATTTGGTGCTGGGCAACTGTACAATGGTGCCAGGAGAGACCAGCACGGCACTTTTAGAGTCAAATCTGCTGCGGGCTCAGGTTTTCAGTGATCCCCAACATGGCTCTTTCAGAGGCCAAGCCAGCACCCCCTTCCCAATGGAAGGGAACTCCAGGAGATAGATTTGTTCAGAGGAAGCACACAAATGTCTGCGTGCTACCAGTCCTGCTCAGATCCACCCCTGGTGCCAGGAACATGGATACTGCTTGTATGGAAGCTTTGTCCTGCCCAAACAGACCTTGCAGGGAGGCTGAGGGAAAGGGGAGGTGCACAAAGGACAGCAGAGAGGTGTCATCACCTCTGTGCTGAGACCTGACCATCCTCCCACTGCAACACCTGCAGCTGCTCTACAAGTGACAGCAGAACTCTTTCCTTTGCCTCTAGGTGAAGGCCTGACATAATCCTTGTGGGTGAAGGGTTCCTACAAAGCAAATTCATCCAGTGTCCCCTTTGTCACTGCCACCTTCACGTGACCTTTCTGGGACACCCCAGATTTGTATGCAGTCACTGAGGTCAGAAAGACCAAACAGCCCCTGCTTTGTCACTTTGATTTCAGTGTCACAGAAGGGTCCCCTGGTCCTGATTTGGCCACTAGGTGATGCACCCTGCAGCCTCTTCCTTGACATTAATGGTGGTATCCAATAAACTGAGGCAGCTTAACCACTGCAACAACTTTCCAGCCCCAAATTCTTTGCTATCTCATCCTCCACTTAAAAGGCACAGCCAGCTCCATTTCAAGAGCAGAGCCTGACTCTAAACCACTTGACATCTGAAGTTTTCTTATCACATTTAGCATGGATCTCATGAATCTGGTGAAAAGCTAGACGATCATTTAGCAGGGGTTGGTCGCTTTATCTATTTTCCATAATAATTTGAATATTATTACAATGGCACCTTTCATCTGGGGATATACATGCACTTTACATATGTTACATTAATTTCACCGATGAGCTGGGGAAGCACTCCTTATCCCTATTGTGCACATGAGGAAATGGAAGCACAGAGATGATATACTGCTTGCCCAGTATCACACAGGAAGTTTCTGACAGAGCCAGGAATAGAAATCACATCTCCCATGTCTTATGCAGAAGAATATCTTTATGTCCCTGCCCAGTAACTGAGCCCTTAATCCAGACTAAGACACCCACACAGGACCCACTTTGCTGAAAGCAGCACAGACACTCAGAAATGGCAGTGCCTTGCTCTGGGAGAGACTTGACTGATCCAAAATTTCTCCCACAATGAAGGCTGGAAGTGCCCTTTGCAAGGAGCAGCTCTGGGGGCTCAGAAGGAGGGAGGCTGGTTCTGAGAGTGGTCTCCATCTGAAGTGGCTGTTATTAGTTGCTGTAAGCAGATGCTCGACGTGGGATGCTCAGGACTTCTCAGTTTTCACCCAGCAACGTCCCTGCTCCCTTTTTCCTGCCTGTTCAATCCACCTTTACCAAGAGATTGAATTTACAATGGACTTGAACACATTTAAATCCATTTATTGCAAAATTACTTTTCAATAATTACATCATTGTGCTGACTGTGTTGCATAATGAAATTAGCATGAGAGATATTAGAAAGAATATAAAATTATAAGACATATTGAAATACCTCTTTCCCCGTCTGCCTTAGCACAACCCATAGCTTAACTGGAAAACGAGCACTGCTCCTGGATGGGATTTAAATGCATCAAGTGTAATTTTATAATGTTTTTTATATAAATTAATTATAATGGTTATTGCTGCTTTACATTATTAGACTGAAATTTGCCTCCACTTCAGTGCATTAAAAGAAAGCTGCACCCGTAGTGCTTTGCAATGCCCTGAAAGTTCTAGTGGCATGGAACCATCCTGCCCACCCTGAAACTATCAAAACCTCTGAGGTTAAAAGCTTTGGGCTCGTGTGGGACTGGCACTGCCCTCCATGGGTCCCAAACCCACAGCCCTGGGAGCAGGCACTGGGGTCCTCACAGAGATCTTTGCCTGGGGTGGGACACTGCACCCCTTCCAAACCCTGATTTTTCTGCTCCATCTCTGAGCAAGAGTAGGGATGCCCAGGCTGGTTTTAGCAATCCCACCTCAACTGTGCATCTGAAAACAGTTGGAGGCAATAAATCCATTGCCAAACCCAAGCCATGGCACAGGAGAAGTGCCTAACTGAGAGCAAGCACAGCCCATTTAGCTGACCGTGGGCTGCTGGGTGTGTGTGGGAGCATCTCTAGCAGACCTGGGGCCATTCTCAGGAAAAGCTCTCCTTTGAAAAAAGAGTTTGGACCCCATGTAGTGATTCCTTTGCCATACCTCCACATTCACATGTTGTTTTCCTCATCTAATTCTGGGCTACACCTGCCAAACCAGCCAAGGAGAGGAGGCAGTGAGCTATTGGGTGGTTAACAAGCCACTGGCCACGCTGGACAAACCACAGTCATGCAAATCACAATGAAGACACAGTGATATGCTTTTACTGCCTCTTAATCCTCAATAGAAGTCTTCTAATATTCAATTTGTGACATTATTTGCACATTGAATTAATCCAGAAACTAAAGGGCTAATGAGTTATGGAAAGTAGCACACGGTTTAATTGCAACAACAAGGGACTGCCGGCCTCCATCCAGTCAGGAATGCCTGGGTAAAAATAAAATTCTGCATGCACTGGTACACACCAGATGGGCAGGGAACAGCAAACTAAATAATGTGGACTACCTGAATGATTGTTCTTTTAAGTGCCCTAAGTTTTCCTTTTGTTTACAGGCATGGTCCTCATGAAACAACAGTCATTAAGCATAACACAAAAAAGTCCGGATGACCAAAGGAGATAAAATTGACCATAAAAATAATCATAGAATCATTTAGGTTGGAAAAAAATCACAGAGTCCAGCTGTTAACACAGCAATTCCAACTCCATGACTAAACCACAACCCTGAGCATCACAATTTCCTTACAGAAAGACACAAGGTCTTTAAAGGATATGTTGAAAACAAGAGAAGTCAGTTGCAGGACTTATAGAATAAAAAGGACAGTAGATCTTTTCAGCATGTGATGCCACCAGCCCTTGGTAAAAGCTGCTGCTTCATTCAGTGTGCTCAACCCTCTGCACAAGACTTACTCTGCAGCAGGACTACAGCTTTGGTCCACACTCAGATGAGTAAGAATTAGGACTTAAAAGTCAAACTGTAAAACAGAAACAATCATAAAACTTCCCCCCCCCCCCCCCCCCCCCCCTTTCTCCCCCCCCTCCCCGGACAGG